>NW_006263864.1:1781559-1787284 GCF_000469605.1 Apis dorsata | reverse complement strand
CTTTTTTTTTTTTTTCTCTCTCTCTCTCCATCTCTCTCCTCTACTTCCCGCTCTCCACGTTTCATACGTTCTTGTTTCACCGACGTGACGCAATCTCAAAAAAATTCTTTAATATAAATCGTGTTAGAGGGTTGAAATGAAATTTTCGATTTGCATTATATTCGCATCGCCGATAACTGTGCATTACAAGCGATAACTTGACGATCTTCGAACGAGAAGCTTTCATCCTTCGTATGAATTCTTTACTTTTAGATATTTGGTAATAATCCCTCCGTTATATTTGAAATCATAGTTTTCGGATATCGGCGAGAGGAAAAGGTGTCAAATTTTCGAGCTATGATTCGAGCCTGATATTTCCTACAGTCGTTATTCGCAGTGTGGTATTCGTGTGCGGACGTGGCGCTGACGCGGATTATAGGAAATTGTGCAAGGGAGAAAATCAGTGTACGTAATCGAACGAGCGGCGGAACGAAAGAGACAAAGGAGGACAAAGAAAGACGCAAAGCTTGTGGGAAGAAAGAGAAGGATGAGCAGGAATACCGAAAGAGAGGAATCCTTTCCAGGGCGATGCCTAGCTCCTAATTGCATGCCAGAGAGTGACTGCATCTCTTCCTCTCCTTCTCCCTACCATTTTCACCGTCTCTATTGCACTCTCGTTCTTCCTCTCTCGCACGGTGAGTATTTGCAAGCTCCAAGTTCTCCCTGCCCCCAACAGTACGCCACTCCGGAAACGTGGCATAAGAAACGTTATTGCGCCACTCCGTGAAATTTCCTGCTACGACCCTGTCGCTATCCCCCTCCTTTCTCCATTCCTCCTTCCTCTTTACCCTCGGCGACGTGCATTCGGAAAAGGCGGCGAGCAAGTATATTACGTTCTGGGTTGACGTTCTTCCGGTATCCTTTCAACCGGGACGCTAATATCGTGGAACAAGAAAGAAAGAGATACACAGAGAAGAAGAACAAAAGTAATCCGAAAGGGATCGTTTTCTTCCTTTTTAAACTTTTTACCTTTTATATCCGTGTTGAAATTACTAATCGAAGCTTTATTTTTCTTTTTCTGTATATTCTTCAATCAGAATATACTTTTCGTCGAATAATTGGTGATCGAATGAAAATTTCGATTAAAAAAAAAATAAAAAACTAAAAGCGAGAAGAATCGAGTTAGTCGAGAAGGGGGATTTAGACGACAATGGTGGCAAGTATTGAATGTCTATTGAAGGGGTTTGATTTATTGCCGTAGCTCCAGTCAAAAACAATCGAATTCGTCGGGTATTCCGCTGGTAATATTCCATTTAAGAGGATTAGTTCGCTCCGTAATTTTCAATTTACTGCATCGTTGTTATCGCTGCCCGTTTTAATTAAATCAAATCCAACTTCCGCCTCGCCTCTTCCATTCCGAGTTGTCGCCCGTTTATATACGTATACGCGAGATGTTGAAAACCATCAGTTCTCCCAAAATTTTACCCTCGTTCTCTCGATGAATAAAAAAAACTTACTCCCTGTGAATTCTTACACGTTCGTTTTACGTCCGACATCCCGCTACGATATTTCCACCCGCGTTAAAGAATGACGGTTCTTCTCGACGTAGCCGAGGGATACTGGTCGCCCCCTGTACCTGTTGATCCCTTCCTCGTCCTCGATTCCATTCCGCTCGTCCTTCCATCCATCCGAAGATGGAAGGGAGTAAATAACTGATGGCGGTGGGGTGGAATTATGCTAGCTTCTCGAAAAGCGATAAAATAAATCATGCCACCGCGAGGACACGCGCGTTACACGACGCGTCTGTGTCTACCCACTCCATCCTTCCACCTATCTTCTCAGTTCGATTCTACCTTCGATACGCTGGAGAAGAAAGCCGGCGAGCCGACTTCTCCCACGGGAAATCAGAGAAAGATGCACTACGACGCGAAGAACTCTTTCCCCTCGTCCACCACCCTCGAGCCACCCTCTTTCTTCTTTATCGTCACCCCCCTCCCCTCTCGCTTCCTTCTTCTTTTTCTCTTCGAACACACGTGTTCGCGGAACGACCACGCGCACTATTTTCGCGTCTTCTTTTCGTCTTCTTTTTTTCTCGGTAGTGGAACCAATCGGTCTTGAATCGGTCGGGATAAGAGAGGGAAAGAGAAAGGGAACGAAAGAATAGGTGATGTCGATCAAGAACGCGAACGCTTCCATGGGAAAAGAATTCGAAACGATTTATATTTGAAGATATATAATCAACCATACTTATCACGGAGATTACACGGGTAAAACAATTGGAAAATTGATTGTTATCTAATTGCCTCGTAAACCGATAAACACCGAGTTTATACACCGGGTTTAATAGTTAAAAGAACGTAATATCTGATATCGAGAACCGGGAATTAATTATGATTATTTACATAGCGAAGGTAATTTCGAAATACAGAGAGGTCCATTATTGAACTTGTAACTAATTAATTTTCCGACCTATCCAAACCGGAATGTGAATAAATTTATATAATTTTTGTAAATATTTTATTATTTCATCGCGTCTTCTCTTTGTATCACGAACGATGGACTCCATTCTGTAACGAATTATATATTTCTTTATTTATCGAAAACACACGAGCCTTGCATCACCAGTTTATCGTTTCTTTTCACATACGTTATAAACGATACGATATACATATAAAATATAAAACGTGTATACACACACGCACACACACATACACACAATTTGACGCAGTTATGTGTACATAGCAATAGTGAACACGGGAAACCACTCAGGAAACTCGTTCGAGTCCCTACATTCTGAGACACGTGAAATAGACCTGCACTCGGCGTACTCCCATAAACGCTATTCGTCTCCTACTTTTCTTTTCATTTATTTATCTGCTCTTTATTTTTACGTAACGGAGACGATCAATTGAAATCAAAGAATCATATACACGTGTATATATATATAGATATTTCTCTCGCGTTTTTTCTTTTCGATTCGTTAACAACAAATATACTCCGCTTTAACAAGATTCGATTGAAATGAAATTAAAAAGTAACAGCAAAATTTTATTATCACTTATCTCTCGAAGATAATGTATCGGTAAGAATATTACGCAAACGTTGCTCCTTTGCCATATCGAATTTTTCTTAAACATAAGTAATAAAGATCGCAATAATAATCAATCTCGAACTTTGACGTGTAATTTTTCGATAAGGCTTCAGGCTTCCGAAATGAGTACCCAACCACCACCAAATGGCGCCGATAGGAAATAAGACGGCGATAATCTCAACGGTAGTTGCATTTTCGGCGAAACTTCGAGTTTGTAGTCTTTTATCAATGTAGCCAAACAACTCTTCATCTGCAGCATAGCCATTCTCATCCCTACGCAAATTCTTGGCCCCTCGCCGAAAGGAAGGAACGCCATCTTTTCTATATTTTGCTTATTCTCATCGCCGAATCGTTCCGGATCGAACACCTCTGGATTTTCCCAGTATTTCGGATCTTTGTGCAACCCATAGACCGGTATCACTATTTCGGTGCCAGGTTTCGCGCGATAATTCAATCCATCCGAGCCTTGCAATTCGAACTCGTTGGTGCACATTTTACCCAGAAAGCCTAGAGCCGAGAAACATCTTTGGGATTCGCTGATCACTTGATTCATGTACGTCATTTCCTTCACAGCCTCGAACGTTAACGCGCCTCCGTGTTTCTCGATCGTCGATCTCACCTCCTTCCTCAACTTTTCTTGCACGTCTTGGTGAATGGCCAATTGACATCCAATGAAATTAAGCGTGACACTGGACGTTTCGACCCCGTCGAGATAGAAGGAAACCGCGTGAGCCGCCACACTCTCCTCGTCGATCTTCTCTCCCGTCTGCTCCATGTCGATCATCAATTGGATGAAATCGTTTCTTGGTATCGGATCGCTCCTTCTCAGCTCTAAATTTTTCTTCACCACTGTCCTGAAGAATCTGTCGTGCTTATCAGGTAGGAATTTTATCTTCAATATCTTGGTAAGGAAGGGAAAATGTACGAAGATCCCGATCAAAAACGTATCCAAGAAATCGTTATCGTTGAAGTTGGTGAATATGGATTGTACTTCGCCATCCTCGAAACAGAAACCTTCGATTCCTAAACCGGCGTTCGCAACAACCTCGCTCGTAAATTTTAAAAACAACGACTTCAACTCGACTTCGTATTTCTTACTCGATTGTAGCCGCCTGTTCAAGAAGTTTTGAAATTTTGTACACACTTCGTTCACGGCTGCGAAAAGGATTTTTAATCTCGCGTTGCTGAACGCGTAAGTCAAACGTTTCCTTCCGGTCTGCCATAATTCTCCGTAACAGAAAAATGGATTTTTCGCTAACAAAGGGTCCAATTTTGAATCGATTTTAAGCGCATTTTCATGGAATTTCGAGAAATTACTTTGCAACACGGTTTTAATCAAATTAATATCGCGAAGAACCAGCACTGGTTTCGTTCCTTTGTATATTCCAACCATACTGCGATCCGAATAATCGCGATATACCTGTTCGATCACTTCACTGTAACTTTGTTTCTTGATTATCACGGGTAGGAAATGGCCGATTATCGGGAACCATCCTTTACCGCAAGGAATCCCATTTCTCTTCCAATACGTGTATTTTAAATAGAGGTAGAAGCACAATAATAATAACGCGCCCGTAACGAGCGTCAAAAACGCAGAAGCCATTTTCTTTCGCCGAGAAAAAAAACTTGTTAAAAAGGAAAAAAGAGAAAAGAAAAAAAGTTGGCTATTCACGATTATTCCCGATAGTTTCGTACGCACGACACGAAGTGGTGACCGTGTGGAAGAACAATCCAATTTAAACTCTCGTGTCTCGTCCCACTCAACTTGTTATCATTATACGCAGTTACACTTGTCAGTAACTATGTAAAAATATGAAACGGAGGTCATATTAGATGGATCGTGTTCATCTCTTTTTGCTCCTCTCTTTTCCGCCTTTCATAGCGATAATAAATGTACAAAGAACGCAAATAATCCATACAAATAACACGTTAGTTAATACATTATATCAACACGACTTAGTATCAATAAAAATGACGCAACACGTTATATTAATATAATTATATAATTAAATATTGTTTACAAGACTATAAGATAAGTATATCATCTTCTCTCGATAATTAATACGTATTAATTAAAAACGAAACTTTTTTTATGTATGAAATTGATCAAAAAAATATTCGCTCAAACATCTTGTGTAAACATGGGAGATAAAACGACTTGACCTTGAAAAAAAACGATCTGAGCTTTGAAATGATCGTAATGATACAGCGATTATTTAATCATTGCTCTCCCTCGTTCACGTTCCATTTTATTTAAATTGTATATCGCAATATTTCCTGTTACAGCTACACTCTGTTTAATGCAGCGGCCTTCTCGAAGCGGTAAACTTTATGAAAACTTTGGTAAGTACTGTAGAGATTCGTAATTTATCCTCCTTTCGCAATGATACACCCAGAGAGAGAAAGAGAGAAAGATAGAGAGAGAGAGAGGGAGCGAGCTAGCCTTACCTTTAGACTAATGGCTAGGCTCTACGAACTCTGTTCGTTTTCACACTAGCCAAACTATCGGAAAACTGTTTTGTTTTCCGGAAAACTCTTACCCTGTTCCGTTTCGTGATGCAGCACGCGCGTTATGCGAGAGATAAGTAACAAAAGTACATCAACGAGGATGCTCGAACTTTACGAACAATTTACCCGGCAACCAGTGTTTTCTAC
>NW_006263864.1:1779845-1781355 GCF_000469605.1 Apis dorsata | reverse complement strand
AAAAAAAAAAAAAAAAAAAAAGAAAGAAAAACGTGCGTCGAACTCGTTCGTTTCGACGAAACTCTTAAAATTCACGATTATCGGAATGACTTTGAACCATGCGTGAATCATGTTTCTCGGTAAAAATCTTCTTGGTGAAAAATCAAATATCTCGATAATAATAAATTAACGGAACGATTAAAAGCCACGAACGATTTCTCGGCGAATTTTGCGCTTCCGTGGAAGCCTGGTAAATGGAGCTTAGATGTAGACCGCTTCCGATAAGGTGTCCTCTCGCCTCTCTTTACCTCCCCGCTCTCTGCCAAAGGCAGCCTCTGGTAATTAAGTCGAGCCCACAGCAACGTCGCTTCCATTGTGCGAGGCAAATGGGCTGTTTAGCCCGGATAGGTACATGACTCCATCCCCCTGTTATTGTGCATGTACCGACGCAATCGATCACCATCTCTGCTTTATTCTTGTACCTTCTACCCTCCTCCTGCCCTCCTACCATTCCCGTTTCACATCTCCCGTCTTCTTTCGACTCTCCACCCATTTTCTTCCATTCCATCTCGGCCTAATTCTGACCTCTTTCCCCTTCAACCTCCACGTCTCGGTCTTCGAATCGCAAATCGCGTCACATTAGATACGAAACGTATTTCAACGAAAAAAAGCAATCCGAAAATTTGTTCGTGTGATATCGCGATACGAAAGAGACAGAGAGAGAGAAAGAGAGAGAGAGATACTCGTTTCATGGCGAATGACAAAAACTGGCGTGTCGGTCTTTCGTTCCGAAACCTTAGAAACATCCGGGAGGAGGATTTGCAAGAGAACGAGTTTCGAGTTCGAAGCGAATCTGGCCAAATGAAACCCGATTCCGTCTGTAATACGTATCCACGCGCGCGTGTGTGTGCGCGCGTGTGTGTATGTTTTCTCTTCTGGAGCGTGGTATATATTCGGGCAAACAGAGCGCGGGCATCGGATCACGCGAGATACGAACGAAAATATTGTTCCACGAAGTTACATTTCGTTTGTGCCGTGAATGCGTGACACTCTTGTCGTCTCTCTTTATACATACGTACGTACACGGGAACGATCGTGTCGAAGCGCGGCTGACTCGAGGATAGGAAATCCAGTTGAAACGAATTCAGGAAAATCCTCTCTGGGGAGTGGACGACTCGTGCTGCTCCCCCTTCCCCGGAAGAGTTTCTGCGAACTCTTTGACACCGGGACACTTTAAAAACGTGCGAGGAATATCTGAAGCACGCCACTTTAGCGGTAACTACTTGCTCGGGAGGATAGAAGGAGAACATTTTTACCATCCCTCCCTCTCTCCCCTATCGAGATGGAATTACCTCTCGTTCAAGATCATCCCTTCTTCTTTCGAGCTCTCATTCGAATCTCTCGTGCATATTTATCGTTGCCACTCGGTCTCAACCAATTTTACGTGAGTGATTTTAAATGTTCCATTGGTTCCATTCGACGAATTTTTAATCCTCTCGTCGAAATTTATTCAAATTTCTTCGCAATTACA
>NW_006263864.1:1774266-1779266 GCF_000469605.1 Apis dorsata | reverse complement strand
TATATATATATATATATATATATATATATATATAGAAAGAGAGAGAAATATAAGAAACCAGTCAGCTCGTAACTTTCGTACCTTTCGAATTTAGTTTCACGGAAAACTTGGACGACACTCGGGTGAACTTTGCCGACACGTTGCGAATATTTCACACACGCGAAAAGAATGGAGAGACGCGGCTGATTCGGGTGTGTACCCCCCTCGGTCGACAAGGGTTGAATCGGCCGATTCGACGACTCGATGACAAACGATTATCAATTACGATCGACCACGTTCGATTGTCCTCGTGTAAGACGGATATTGGGCGCCTTCCCCCCCATCCCCGAGTCGATGGTGCCCTTTGTCATTAAACCGCGTTTCTATCGATCAGGCGTGGTTTGGGAACCACCTGACGCTTCGAGGATCTGCCTCGTTCCTGAGGAATTACACCATGTTCACCGCAGATGCACCGATCCCTCCTCTGAGTAATGGCTTCCCGAACTGCGGAAACCTTGTCACGGATTCTTAAGGCGATAAATCAACCGAGGCGGAATGCAATGTTTCGACAAGGTGAATTCGTCAAAAGGGGATGTTGAAGAGGATATTAATTGGGAAGGGGAAAGAAGAAAATATTGTTTTTCTGTAAAATGAAGTGTATCGGTCGACGTAACGTCAAAATCGTTTTTCGAAAATTGTTTCGATCGAAATTACGCGATTTTAGGATTAATAATGGAATTATTCACGGTCGACGATTTGTGTCACGCTCTCCACAAAATGTAATAGAGCAGACAGATGGTTTTCAATGAGCGGTGGTGAAATGTTGGTGACAGAAAGTAAAGGCTAGATGCGCTTGTATTTAATTTAATATCATTTATAACAGGAATGTTTGTGTACGGAGAATAACATTTCGAGCGAAATATTAGAAAATATATAAAAATTGCATTTTTTTAAAATAAGTAAGATAATCGTATTTCTTCTAATAATCGATCGATAAGATTTCTTCAATTTGCACGTGTTTTTTATATTATTACGATAACGTCGTATAATCAATTGATTTCATTGCCATGTTTGAGAAATGTCAGCGAAAATTATTGCATAAATCTTATTAGATAGAAAAATCGTTATTTTTACTATCTATGTATAAATATAAGTATATTTATGTTATTTTATATATTCTCAACACTTTATTGTTTAATTTCAAACATTCGCAGAAGAATATCGTACTTTGATAACGAGAGATACTCGTTGGGAGAATTATTGAAACATCTAAATCTACATGGAAAACGAAATTAACTCGAATGGAATTTTCTATCAAATTGAGGATCATTGCTCCGCATTATTCGCATCGAATACATTTGCATTCCTCGGACAAATGTTTGCATGTTTGTACTCAGCATCCTCCTCTCGAAAATTTCGAGAAACGATTTCGATAAATTTCACGTTTATCCCTCATAGAGATGATTGCATATTCCAATTAAAATCGATCAAAGATTGGATCAAAGAAATACTTCACTTGCTAGAATCAATATATCTCGAGAAAAACGCGCATCCTTCAAAACTTTTTTGGCGATTTGACACGCAGGTTTTAATTTTTCTACATCCCGTTCAACGGCTATTATTATTATCCTAAATAAAGGCACAGATTGGCGAGCAGCCTTCGAAATTTATTTCGACAAGATCCGACAGACAATTCCGTGACAATTTCGGGGTTGGCCTCTTGGCCACGCGAGACTCACGGTTCCTGAGTTTTCCCTCCACGTACGTTCTGAGAACCGTAAACTAGAACAAGCTGCTGTGCCCTCTCTGTCTTCCCTCGAGTGTGACGAAGTGGTCTAGAGTTCACTCCTCTCCTCTCTTCGCATTCACAAGTCTCTCTCTCTTCCCTCTCGTCCCCTCTTCTTCCACGGCCGTCCTTCTCCCTCCGACGGTCCACGATTTTTAAAATTACACCGAGGTCATCTCTCGAGTGGCTCGCGCTCGCAACAAGTTCTCCGCTACTCGAAAATCGATCGGTTAATTCCAGAGGTGCTCAAACGACGACTAAGGAGAGATAAGAATTGATAACGAACGGAGAGGGAAAGAAAGAGAAATGAATTTCCACGAGAGGAAAGGGAGGGAAAAAACGGATCATCGGAGCTGAGAGTATGTATATATAGGAGCGAAACGATTTTCGAAAAGCACGGAGGAGGGGCGGAAGCTAACTTCGAAAATATTATCGTTGGCAGGCGCGACGTCCTATCGCGCCACAAAAGGGGTGGACGAGGGTCGAAGGGCGCAGGAGGTGGGGTCAGTGCATTTTATCGGGGCGGTATTTTCACGGAGTGGGAACACGAGCTCGCGGCCAACGGCATGAATGTTTGATGGAGCGAGTCGGATCGCTCGGAAGTAGCGGCGTCGCCTCTCTTTCCGATATTAGCCGTGATAACGTCGCTCGTCGATCAAATAAAAGGTTCACCCCGATGGAAGCCGGAAAGGGAAAAAGATCGAGCGAATAAGTGATTGACGGGAAAAAGGTGGATTAGGAACGATGGGTTGAACCCGTGATTCACAGCGGTGCCGCTGTTTTCAACCGTTGAAAATTCGATTGTTTCCATATCGAATTGTTTTTTTTTTTTCTTTTTCTTACTCGTCGCGTTCGAATCGAACAAAGAGGGAGAAGAGAAAAGAAGGAAAAAGAAAAAAACGAGCGTTAATGCGAACACCGTAATAATAGCAATGAAAATTCATTCCGCATTTCGTTTCCTCCCATAATTACTCCGGATGTATTCGTGTACCGTACGAAGAAATTACGAAGAGTAGTAATTTTCATGGCCGTGTGAGATAAGAAAGCGAGGACAAGAGGCGCGTATTATCTTGGTGGCGCCAGGTTGAGAGACTCTGTGCTGGCGCCAGGTTGGCTGGAACCTGACACGCGATCAATCAACCCGCTGCCCTGTCCACTAGCAGCCGGGTTTACCTGCTGGTTTACCTCATCACTTTAGTTTGAATTCGCGCTCTAAATGCGCTGCATAATTTCTGCCTGCAGAACGGAACTAAACAGAAACTTTTAATTAAAATAGCGAGCAGTTTGTTCGTCCAGAAGGCACGGCGAATTTAACGAACGTAATTGTGTACGAACGCCCCCTCAATTAAAAACCGTTCTTTCAACGATTCTCGAACGAATGAAACCGTTTACGCGATGCGTTTATCGGACGAGCATCAACGATCGTTATCGCTTTACCTTCCATATCGAATCTTATCGCAACAGCGACCTGTAAAAAAAAAAAATTTCCATCGCAATAGAGCAACTCGTTTCTCGTTCAAAAGAGCTACGTGTAAATATTTATCCTCGCGTAAATTCTCCTTCCGTGAGAATAACCTCGACTCATTGGTAAATCCTATCGCGCAGGTATCGAGACCCAGTTCCGTGTGACGGGCCGTTGTTGTTGGTCGTCGATCGAAAGTGCGACACGCGTTCGTTCCTGTATTCCTATTAATTCCTCGGATATTTGTCGTTGTGCCTCGAAGCAAAATGGAGTCGTGCGCCAACACCGCTGTATTCCATTCTTTCGTTTCGTCGTCCTGTAACGTTCTTACATTCTCGCTAACTTCCTTTCCTTTCTGTCATTAACAAGAATCCCCTCTCCCTCGTTTCCCGTGTCACAAGGATGTAACGTTAGATCGGATAAAGGTAAGTTTTCCGTGGCGACGCGTAAAGAAAGTAAAGGAAAAAAGGGGGAGGAGTGAAGGGGGGAAAAACGCGGTGGGGAATATATGCGAGTTAGATCGCATAAACCGTTTTATTTTCATCGGCGGCGTAGTTAACGCGTGTCGCGAGACGAACATCTACGCATGTAACCTACCTGTCACGAGGGAAAAATCTCATTTGGCCGAAGGAACGAAAGGCATACGCGTGTGTGTGTGTGTGTGTGTGTGTGTGTATATACATATATAGGCGCGACCAGACGGGATAAAATTACATCGAGTTTGTCGTCTTTACGAGGTACGGCACGGCGACAGGACGTCGTACGACCGGTGTAACAAGCAGAATCCAGTAAATTACGTCTCGCCTTACCTGGTTGTGTTGCACACGGGCGAAATCCATTTCGGCTCGGTGTGTCCCTTGACCCGAAAGCTTCTCCCGAACCTGAAATCTTAATTCGAGTAGAAAGCTTCGAGTAGAAAGGCAATGGGATCGAAGGTGCCTCCACATGTCGTTGTCGTCCCCCCACGAGATTGGTAACGGTAACGGGGAAAAAATTGAAAGGACAAAGGAAGAAAGGGGGAGCGAGAAGGTGGATGGGTCTTATTATCGTTTTACACGAAACTGATTACAAAAGTTCGAGGAGGATTCGCCTCGTTTTCAAGTTTTTCTTCATCCTCGCTTGCAGGGAAATAAAGTCGATTTACATTTACGCGAAAAATATCCCCAAGGGATGAAAGCGCACCGGAGAAACTAGCAGCCTATTTGCATTCAAATCAAAAATCTTAATGACGAGATTCTTCTGTCGGGGAGTGGGGAGGGTGTTCGCCTTCGATTTGGAAGATTTCTTCTTCGAGTTCAGGGAGGAGGGGGAGGAAGGAGAGAAAGCAAATGACGTTCGTCTGTTCTCCCTCCCCCTCTCTCTTTTCTTAAACTCGGTGTGCAGCGAGATAAAAAAATTCGTTCAACTTTCTCGTCGCTGAAATTTCTATATCTCTTCCTTTTTCCCCTCTCCTTCCTCAGCTTCCACCCTTCCCCACCTCTGTTCCACGCGTTCGCAAAGTACGCGCGCGATATCGCGCCAAACCAACGGGTTCGAAAACGACGCGTCGCCTTTTTTACGGTCACACGCGCGCGTACTTACCCGTATAAATATTTTAGCATCGTATACGTTTGATATCCCTGGTTCCGCTCTGATTGATATTTCCGTAGGTGTATACACACGTGTGCAAGCCTCGTAAGCCACGTTATAAAACGTACGGAGTCCCTATCCTAGAGCCTCGGGGTATAGTAGACTCGGGGGTTGCAGAGGGTTGCATGGAACGAGCGTCATCGC
>NW_006263864.1:1772443-1773965 GCF_000469605.1 Apis dorsata | reverse complement strand
CAGGCGAGATTGGAAGCCGGTAACGACGCGTCGACGATGTTTACCCAGACACGGAAGGGAGGGGAGAAAACGATGGAGCGGAATTCGATGTATACACACGTGTGTGTACGTGACGCTCGCGAGTGACAACTCACCGAGTCCTGTATCGGGAAAACTTGGTACTCGTTTATATGACTATCGACCCCGCGCGCGAGAACTTGGACTGGTACTTTGCGAATGCGGCAAGAGTTCAATGGCCCTTGGGAATCGAAGCGGCGGGGAGGGGAAGAGGAAGAGAGATTCGTAAGCTGGAAACAACGTCGTCGAGTTTGAAAATTCGCTATCCCTTTTCCGGACCGACGACTTAGGGGATCCAAGAAATTGGAGGAAATTGGGACGCGAAATTGGTCGACCGGTCCGGCGCGATATCCTCGTTTCCCCGTTTGTGTGACACGCGAATCGTGGTTCCACGTGATTCGAATTCGATCGATTCGAACGGAAATATGATACGAATAAATCGTGGGAGGAAGTAAACCGAGGCGGCGTCAAAAATAGCAAAAATGCCATGCGTTGACCGATCGTTGTCCCCCCTTACCTCTCGAGATTTAACGATCCGTGAAACGAGCCACGGTGAAGATACTGCTATAAATCACCGCGTATTTAGCGGCTAAAAGCTGCGTTTAAGGTTGTTTTATGAATGGCCACGAAGGTGGAACGAATATCTCGTGCCCGGTGCTCATACGTTTCGTGCTTTAAAGCCGGGCAAGGGGTTGTTCTAGTTTTGGATAAGCCGTTGAATAAAGGGTGGAGTGGCGAGGGTAGGGGTGGCGATGGCGCCCGTTCGTCTGCCGCTCCTGGTCGATGGTTTCCTTCAACCCCCTCCTGATTTCCCGGTTGTTGTTATCTCCCAACTTTTCTCTCTCTCCCTCCTTCCCTCTCTCTTCCTCTCTCTCTCTCTCTCTCCCTCTCCTCTCTCTCTCAGTATCGCTATCGCGATATTCGTAGCCGGCCATGATTCATTTATACCGGTAACGGTGTAATTCGACGATCATGAAACGTTGCTCGAATCACGTGCAATCAGAGAAAAAGGAAGTCGAACGATCAAGTTCCGCGAAGCGAACGCTTCGACCGCGTAAGTTTTAATGCTGATATCGATTCGATTTCGTATCCGCGTCGTTTATCAATTTTGCACGTCTCGATCGTTTTATCATCCCCCTTTTGACGCATCGTAATGTAACGACGTATTTTATCATCCGACGAGGAGAGAGAAAAAAAAAAGGAAAGAAGCGGAATCGCTTTGTTATTCGTTGAATTATTGTTTTTTTTTTTGCTTAAAAAAAAAAAAGCCACAGGAGGAACATTTGTTGATCGTTATGATGCTCGGTGAAACACGAAGGCAAACATGGAGCAATGCTGACAGAGAAAATGCATTGTTAATATTTGCACCTATCGCGCTATTAGCGCTGATCAATTCGAAACTTGTTACGCGATTGGAATTGAAACGAAATTTAACGTAGATGATGGAAAGTTGTGGATACGTTCG
>NW_006263864.1:1770357-1771162 GCF_000469605.1 Apis dorsata | reverse complement strand
CCCCCCCCCCCGATGTTATTTCCGAAAATAGACACGTTGAAAATTGGTAATCGATCTTGGGTGTATATTATATATATATATATACAGCCAGCGCGCTGTGTTACGCCAATGCACGCTGCACACGCTCGAAATTCCGATCAGGAATTTCTGGAACTCGAACTCTACCATGATTTCTCGCGGTGTAATCCGAATTCCCATGAAATATGTATGTCGCAGATAGCCCGATATACACACACGATCGAATTAACGGCAGATCATTTGCCTCCGCTATTTCTCGCTTCTCGCATCTTCGATACCGTAGCTACAACTCGAGAAAGAGATCGGCGCGCCATCAACGTCACCACGTTTCACGAGATATTCACCGTTTCATCGAGTCGATTCTGTTCCCGACAATGAAATCGTATTAGATATTATCGTCTCTCTTTTGTATTCCTCCTCCTCCCCCTCTTGCGTATATTTCAGCGATCGACTTTGTTTACGCCGCGAGCTCCTACAGTTTTTCGAGCGCGGTTTCGCGATGATTTACGGCCGCGATAACGCACGAGATCGACGGTGGCCGGAGTCGATCGAACGCACGGCGGCGGCGGCGCGACGTAGGTTGGAGGAAATTGTTGATGCGGCGAACGTGAGATCATCCAGCGTGTCCACGCCCACGCGATTCACCAGTGACGTCATCACTCAGACAGCACGAGCGGCCGGCTCCACGGGAATGCCTTCGTTGCCTGTTGGATCGCTTCTGGTTTTCTCCTCGTCACAGTCCATTTACGCCGGCTCTCGAGCTCGATCCACTCCTTCTCGCCAGAGT
>NW_006263864.1:1763385-1770216 GCF_000469605.1 Apis dorsata | reverse complement strand
TTTCACGCTTCCTTCTTCTCGAATTTTCCAACATTCGGACGTGAAGCGCGGAGATCGTTGCGCGGTGGGATGGCGCCGGTGAGTCTTCATTTTCGCCGTGTGAAAATTGAAATGAAAATTTTACCATCGCACCACGTGTCACCGCGGAAGAGTCGCCGAACGCGTTTCCCCCGTGCGGATATAATAATTTCGATGTGAAACCGTGTCGAATCGAAGCGATCGGGCTTTTCTTTCTTTTTCTTTTTTCACGAGCGAACCAAACTCCACCTTCGAATATTATGCGTGGTACGGTTCGTATCTCGGCGATGTGTATATGTGTGTGTGTGTCGCGTACACGAGAGAGAGATATACGGGCGTATGTGCGCGTGGCATTAATTTGCGCGCATTTCGCGATAATTGTGCGGGATCGTATTGTTGTCCGAGGCGTGGAGGCTGTGTCCAGCGTTGTTGTGCCAACTCTTTTGTTATTCGGACGGTGTTCAAGTTCTGAACGGCGTGCAACGTCTTTCGTCACGGCGCGTTATTCCGTTTTTCGTGGTCGGTTCCTCCCGAAAGAGTAACGACCTTAAAAGTTACGCGACCACGCCAACACTGATTCCCGTGTTTCTCCGAACGCGATGTATATATTCGCACTCGATTCTTCTCTTCCCTTCCCTTCTCTTCTCTTCTCTTCCGTTTGATTCGAAGAGAACTGGAATCGTTCGAGATATGGTTTTAAAAGGAAAGGAAAGTTGTGAAAAAGGTGGCGATTTAAAACGATTACCCCCTCTTTTTAACTCGATCCGGGCCAAATCCGCGTAATCCCGCGACTTGGTTTAATCCGTAATCTCCGTTGAATCTGTTGACGCAGGTAGTGGGCATCGAGGCGTTGCCAAGGTCACGAGGGAGGAGCTGAGGTCATCGCTGCACCTATGTTGTGCGGCGAACTCCTGAACGGTGGCTTCGTGAGTGGTGGAGCGGTACCGGTGATTCCCTACGGTCTCCTAGGATTCTGGTTGCCCGGCTGTTTACGCGCTACCAGCCCAACCTCTCTCAACTCGTCTTATCTGACCCTGTTGGCCGAACTTCTGGCCACGGGCCACCAGGACCGTCGAAACGAGCCGATGGACCTCGCAAACAGGAGCCACCAGGCTCCCACCAACGGGGCGCTCGACCTTGACCTCGACCTGCACGCCGACGACATCGACGAGAACGTGTTTCTCGGTGAGTAATCGCCCTTTTTCTTCTTCGAAACGCGTTCCGTAACGGGAACGTTACGTTTCCCGTAAAAATATCTTTTTAACGAGCCTCATCGTGTCGAAACGAATCGATATAGGACGAGTCGGTATAATTAACAGTTTCGAGGTCAAGGAGATATCGTTCCTCGTAAATGCATGCATTTTAATAAAGGCGGCTTGAATATCGAAACGCGGACTACTTCCAACATTATCGCGATCGAATCGATTCTTTTTCTCACGGAACGTCGGATTTCTTTGTCTTCTCGCCGCTTTCAACCGACATCCCCTCTCGAAACCTCGATGCCTCGATACGAATATTATATCGAATTCCGTTTCTGTCCGAACGATCGCTATATACATATATATATATACCGTCGCTCGAAATACGATACACAAGTTATATCGCGATCATCGCGATCGAAAGTGTGAACATTCCAGTAAATCGACGTAATTTAACGGGCAATACGGCGTCGTGACGACATCGCGAAAGTAGGCGTGCGTTGGCAGAAGTGAGCGGTGGCGCGGCAGGGAACGCGATTACGACTACGGATAAGCGTGTCGGTGTTTGGAACACCGCTGTAATACCGCTCGTTTTTCATCCAATCTCTTGGCACGAATGCGTCGTCGAGCGATCGTTCTACGACGAATTTCGAAGCTCGCGTATTAAATCTGGAAAGAAGAACGTTTTCGCGGGATGACGCTGCTCGCCCATTTGAAATGGAGAAAATATAGAGAGAGATATATATATAGGGAGAGGTTTATTTTAAAACCGCGACGTATTCGAGCCGGGACGATGCATTTCAATCATCCCGGCGACAAAACGTTCGCGGCGCGGCCCCATCAACGATCCAGCTTTTTGGCGATCGACGGCATTCAGAGCAGAAAACCTTCGAGTCTGGCCGGCATCCAACCTCTTTTCTTTTCTTCCGTCCCTTTTTCTCCACCTCCCTCTTCTTTTTCTTATTCCTCTTCTCCAACGTTGCTGGCCCGCGAGAAACTCCACCTCTCCTCTAAATAATGGAGGAACGTTAACAATCTTTGCAGCTGTTTATCAAGATTTAGACCCTAACGGGTCGTTAGGCGAGTACGTTGCTACGTTCTACGTTCTCCTCCCGTCCTCTTGACGAGAATTTAAGGATGCCCCCGTATTAACGGGAGACTTCCTTCTGGCCAGACGGATCGTGATTCTTGCCAACCTCTTCCTCCCTCCGTTCATTACGCCCGTCTGTCGTCGGCGGCGCCACTTTTAATTCCCTCGATTCTTCTTCGAGAAGAATCGCTGCGAGGAAACTTTTCCTTCCTTCCTTCCCGCGAACGAAAAGGGTGGAAAGAGATTCGTGATGGGATCTGTAAATCTGGATTTTCTCAGAGAGCAACAAGTTTTCCAACTGTAAACAAAATTTTTGTCGATCCTCCGCCTCGAGATTTACGTCCGTGTACGTGCCCGCGACCGAACGCTTCGCCTTTAGCCGGACTCTGCGGGGTATTTCAAGCTTCCGGGTCCATCCTCCTTATCGGTTCTAGCTCACGGCTGAAACCGTGCCTTTCGATTTTTCTCCCTTCTCCAGCTTCCATCTTATGGGCATCTTATAATAAATCGTCCCGTGACTCTAAACTCTCTCGATGGTTGGCCTCTTCTCTGGAAGATGGACTATCGATCGATATCGATCTTCCGATTGAAAATTTTGCTTCTTTTTAATTCATAACGCGCTTTTATCGAGCTATCCGTTTCACGGCAAAAATTTGTTCAAGAGAAGGAAAAAAACGAGACTGTTCGAGTATCCATTGCTCTCGCCAAATTTTCGTTCGACTTGGAGTACCGTTTATTGGATCAACTTATCGAAAATCGTTTCGCAACTCTCCTCGATAATTTTACGAGATCGTCCAAGGAAATTTCGATCTTGTTCGGTTCGCTGCAGTTACAGGCTTGACATAATTCACGTAACAAACTCGTGGGCCCATTACGTGGTGGCGAGCAAAGTCTCCTTTGTGCTCCACGTTCCTAATTGGAATACTATTCCCCATCCGTCTTATTCGACGGAATAATGCATTATCGGGGATATGAACCCCAGGCTCCAGGCACGAAAGTGGATTTTCGCGGCCGCCCCGAAACCACTTGTCCTCCATTGGCTGCAAAGTGGATGCGAGTTTGATGACAAGGTCTCGTTTCGTCATCGCCGCCCCAAACTTGGCGAAATTGAATCGAACCGGCTACCACGCTTTTATCGCTCGTCGTTTCTTAAGCTTCGATTCGGCGGCGTACGAAAGGCAACGATAAAAAGAAAAAGAGATACGATTCTGAATGAAAGAAATTGTTGACTGGACAGTGAAAACAATGAATAAAAACGGGTTTAGCTGAATGAATATATTTAAGTATACGTGATTGCGCGTATCTGTTTACAAAACATTTGAAGAAAAACAATAGGTACCACTTATGAAATAGTGATGCTGCTGGCAACATTCAATAATAAAACGTATAAAATTTCAGTGAACTTTAAATTCTATAACAGAAATAATTGTTATTCGAAGATTTCTCACGCGATATTTCTCGAAATAAATTTGAACGTGAATTAAAAAGGAATTTTTCCGTGGATCGCGATCGAGATCGAGAAGATCGGTCCTTTATAGAAAAGATACGCAAAAAAGGATGGACCATAGCGTGGTTAATTATATCCAGAGCCGTAGAATAATAATTGAAATCAGAAGAGAAACAAAAGCGAGAGCAAAGAGCGGGTCCTTTTTGAAAAACACATTCTGTGCGAAGCGGTTCCGAGTGTATTCGAAATATAATTTAATTATACGGGAAAAATGGACGAAAAGGATAATCATTTGGTGGAATATATCTTGGCATTTTCTGGCCATTCATCTTTGAGAAATATTATTTTATGGACGATATAAATTTTGCTCGGTGATAACAGAAATCTCGTTAAAGGGAAATAATAATCGTACTGGGTTTTTCAATTAAATTTCGATCGAATCTTGCGATTCCAAAAAAAAAAAAAAGAAAAGAAAAAAAGGTTTCTTATTAAGAGAGATCGAATCGAACTCGCGGGTTTGTTAACTCTTATCGGTTAGACCGGTTGAACCGCGACAACAGTTTGCGAGCAGACCTTGGTCACGAGAGGTCGTAACGGCTGATAAAAATACGACGAAACGTGGATGACG
Organism: Apis dorsata; assembly: GCF_000469605.1. NCBI lineage: Eukaryota > Metazoa > Arthropoda > Insecta > Hymenoptera > Apidae > Apis > Apis dorsata. The sequence continues at coordinate 1,765,834 of NW_006263864.1, read as the reverse complement.
CGGCAAAGATATATATTTCTTGATTATCTCGAGAGGTCGGGTGAAATAATAAACGCGAACGAAGCGGGAATAAAGAAAGTGGAACAAAAAAGAAACGAAGTGAAATTGAATCGAATGCTTGCCGATACGTATTGAAAATTACTCGGCAAATTAATTCGTTTGACGAGGCACCACGAGGGTATATACCATTTCGCTGATGTGATCCGCGCGGCGACAGATTGTTCTCCTCCTATCGATCGAACAAACGTTTCGATTCTATCCAAACGGTTCGTTGGTTCGTTTTGTTTTTTCGCGTTTACACCTCGCGAAGAAGGGAGGTGGGGTGTGATTGAACGATGTAAACGAACGAAGAATGGAAAAAGAAGAGAGAGAAAAACTGGGTAACAAAGATAAAAAAAAAGAAGAGAAAGAAAAATGAGAGAAAAAAAGAAAGGAGTCAATTTATAAACATATATATATCCTGTACGGGGTTAACACAATCGCGCGATTCGAGGTCGCGTGCTCGGCGGGGGATAAAATTGAGAAACGAGTCGGAACCAAAGTCTTTGAAAGCGGGAATCGAAAGCGAACATGTAAATAGAATTACAAGTTTTATTACACGAGACCGATCAAAGTGGGAACGAAACGCGTTGACTGATGTTGCAGAAAAATGAGAAGAATATCCGGCTTGATAAGGCAGTTAATAAAATTGATCTTCTCTACATGCGATACCAAACGAAATCCGTGTAAACGCGTTAGATTATTTTTCACGATCTCGAGGGAGAGAGAGAGAGAGAGAAAGAGAGAGAAATCGAAATTTTTATTCGATATATCGGATATATCCGAAAGGTGGACGAGGGTTTGTCGAATTCAAACGTCCCACGCGTTAACGTCAAGGATGAATGCGCGGGATGCGCGTCGTATCGTGGAAAAGGGGAAAAAATTGATTTATTTCGGCGAGAAAAGCGTCGCGACACAAAGCGGCATTACGGCTCCCTTTCCCCTTTGCCGAATAAATACTCCAATCTGTCGCGGATAGCGATTCTCCTTGTTCCACTCCGGCTAAAATATGGGAATACGTGTGCCGTTCGAGGACGACGACCACGACCACGACCACGACTACGAGGGCGGCTACGTGGAGAGAAAGGGTGCGAGTGAAAAAAAGAAAGAAAAAAGGAAAGAAAACGAAGAAGGGGTGGGGGCGAGACAGACGCGCGGGAAAATGCGCGGGAGAGGAGAAAGAAAGAAGGTGAAGGGAAATGATGAGAAAGGTAAAAGGGAGCTAGCGAAACTCGACAATGGGGAAGGGTTCCTAGAACAGACCCCCGATGTTAACGGGAGGGGGGAGTGAATGAAGCGAGACGGAAAAGCAAAACGGGAACAATGGCCGCGGTATTATTTTCTGTTTGCTGCGTCAGACCAACTACCACCCACACCCCTCCCCTCCCCTTTCCCGACTCGTCGGTGCTCGTCCACCCCCTCCCTTCCTTTCTCTCCGCCATTCTCTCCCATCCTCCCCCTCCCCTAATATTTCTCCGTTCCTTTTCCCTCCGTCCTTTCTCTGCTTCCCGTTTCCGCTTCTTCCCACGTTGTTGCAACGCCACTATTCCGGACCAGAATCCAAGATTACGGGCTCGATATTTGCCAAATAAAACGAATAATCCCCGCTTGGCTCGGCCGTTTCGTTCGATAGACCGGAATAAATCAACCTTTGCTTAATTTCTTTCTGCCCGACTCGATCCCCCTATCCCGGCAAAAAGGACGTGCTTCGTTATCGTATTTATACCCGAACGTCGTCGTCGCGAACGTGTCCCTCCAATTAAAAGAAATATCTACTCCATTAACTCGTTGCGTTCGAACTTCTCCGCGTTATATATCCCCCATGGAAACCATCGTACCGAATAGAAATATTTTCTCCGGTGAAGAAGAATTTTTTAATCTTTCGACCGAAGCGTTAACAATTGTTAAATCCGCGTTACGTATTTTTTAACCGCGCAACGTTGATACTCGTAGATCTCGTTACCCGTTTAAGGCCTGGAATATCGTATTTTTACGAGGTTCGTGGTACGCACGCGAAACATGGTTGGTGGGGTAACGAACGCGATGTTTGTCGAATAAACGAACGATAAATCCCCTCGTATCCCGATCGTTTAATCCGTGGGGAAGGGACGGCTCGTAAACTACTCAGGTTTATCGACAAACTTCGTCAAAGCGGCTGTATCTCGAAATTAGTGGTACGTACGTGTCGCGATCGATCTCCTCGTCTTCTTATCTCGATTCCCACGGTGAAATTAGATATCGCAACGACACGACCAATTAATCGGCCGATCGATAATTAAAATGTTTTCCATCCGAAACGTGGAAACCCCCGCCCGTTATTCCTTTCATTTCGTTCGCGTTCCAGATTTATTTCTCCTTTCGTTCGTCCGTCTCTGTCCCGATCGCGGTGGATCCAACCGAGACGCCTTTT
>NW_006263864.1:1749232-1763082 GCF_000469605.1 Apis dorsata | reverse complement strand
GTCAGGGCCGTCTGCTCCTCCCTCCCTCCCTCCCTCCTCCAAACGAAACTGTTCTCGCAATTAAGCGCATTCAAAGGAAAGACCCCCAGCTTCCTGCGGAGCTCTCCGGTACACGTGCTTCCGCCATTCCTCGTTCCGCGGCTAATTCTCGGCCCTTTTCCTCCATCGATAATATCCAAAGTAGGACGCCCCTTTCCACCTTCCCTGTTGACATCGATATTTTAATATCCTTGGCAAAACGAGTGCAAAGACCGGTCACGCATTATTCCATTTTCATATTTATCGATATCGAATACTCCACTTTCCTTGTACATTTTTCTCTACATTATTGACGCGTTCGCGGACAGACGAGTATTTTTTTCATAACGAAAACTCTTCATCCCGTACGCGACGTTCGTTTCGTTCGTCGGAGGAACGATATTCCCGGTCGTTTATTCGTGAAAAATAGAGCGTGGCGCGTTTAAATATTCGACTTGCCCGCCGATATTTTATCAATTCCGGGAAAAATCATTCCCGATGGAAGGAATGGGTGTGGAAGATGCGTGTGTACGTGTGTGATCGCGGGCGAGGAAGAGTTGGAGGGGAGTAAGAGGGCGGGATTCGGGTCGAGTTTTCGTATAGAAACTATGACTCCGGAAATCACCGGTAGGCTTTAAAACGAGGACGAGCATGCAAATTGCACCTCGTGGATGGGTATATGTACGTACATATACATATGTATACATATATATACGCATATATGTATACGTGTATATATAAATGTCTAGATACGTAGAGGGTGAAGAGACTCGTTCCGTGCCAGTTTCGCCGCGGGGCTTTGGAAACGCGGCGCAAAAGTCCTGTCGGGGGATCGAAGTGGCGTATAAGGTTTCCCTGAAAACTCGGTGTACGCGAATACGAAGCGAGGAGAGGCGAGAGATCGAGGAGAGAGGCGAGCTCGCCTGCTCCCTCGAAGCGAGATTTTCAAAGTGCGAGTAGAGGCGAATGGCGAGGAGCCATTCACCGCTCCTACCTCGCCCCTATCTCCTTGTCGTCTCGAGTCCTGTACATTTATCTTGCTCTCGTTTCGCTCGTTCCATTCGTTCTAATTTTTCTATCCTCCCATCGGTCCTCCTCGTCCCGATACACTCGATTAACGTTTCGTTGAACTTTCGATGTTGTCTCGAAATGCCGAGAGGAGAAGCTTTCCGAATACCGAAGCTTTGGGAAAAACGAACGAAGAAATTTTTTTCCACGCATCGATCGAGACGGGGAGCGAGTTGCCTCGCGTGCAGCTTGAATTGCGGCGGGGATCGCAAATTGATAGCTCCGGATAAGCTAATTAATGCTTTCGGAAGAAATTACGTTCGATGTAATTCGGCCAGCTGTTAGTCTCGAGAGGGGAGGGAAAAGGAAGCACGAAGGAAGAATCGAAAACGGGATAATGGACGCGGATAATGAGAGAGGGGTGGGAGATCGAAAGCCTCCATTTCCTCCTTTTTTTCTTTCTTTCTTTCTTTCTTTCGATCCATTCCAATCTTCTTCTCCGGAGCTCGTCATTTACGCCACGCGAATCAACTATTCTTCCTTGTAATTAAATATTTGTCGTTCGCGGAATCGATGGATAGGTATTTACCCTCTCCATTTACCGTCCGTGATTTTAACCACTCGTGGATTCATTTTCGAATCGAAACACAGTCACACACGATCGTACACGGATAGAACGAGAATATCCAATAATTATCCCTTCGTTCGAATGGGATTCGAAAAGCGTGGAAAAAGAAAAGACGTCACGTAGGTCGGTTGAGATTTCGTCAAGTTGTCGGATCTCGAGGAGGAGGGATGGCATAAGATGGCAATTCTCGTCGGATGAATTTATGGGTGGTGAAGATTAACACGGTCGGTTGTTAATAAAAGTCACGAGATTTGGCCAATTCTTTTTGGCCGACCGTCTTTTATCCCCCTTCCCTTTCTTCCGTTCTTCTCTTCCGTTCGTTTCCTTGGCTCGAAAGGAAGATCCTCCATCATGCTCGCCGTCTTTATCTCCGCTTCAACCCTCTCTCGCGCAAGTTTCGGCGTTCAAAATGATTCTCTTCTTTACTTCACGATTTCTTTGTACCACCCCATTTCTTCGTCCGCCTCCTCATCCCAGACTTGGAGGAGAGAAAATAAAGAGAGGAACGAATACTATCTTCAAACCCTCTTTTCGCGGCGAAAGAACACCGCAGCCAGGCATTAAACCACCGGAATATTCCTGTTTTCGAGGCACTCCGACTCGCTTCTCGTTCGCTATTATCTCTTTCTTCTCTAGCACTTTTTTTCTTGACGCATCGGATAAAAAAGACTGGTGGGCGTGACACAATACGTCCTTACGGGCGGGATTGGTTTCGTACGAGCGGCGAGAACGCGAGCATTTAGCCGCGACAAAAGGCGAGGAACAAAGCAAGAGCGACGATTAACGAAATGGAAGAGGGAATGGAATGAATGTATCGTAATTTACGATCGCGTTATCCGTTAAACGAGGACGACTCGAACGATTCGAACCATATTTTAGAGCTTCTCGTGAGAACAATAAAAAATACGTCCAAGATGTAATCATCGATGACGAGCGTGATAAACGAACGTGACTTTGACGATCCAATCAGATGAAGCATCCTAAGCGAGATATTTTTCTTCTTTAACTATTTAATTCCACGGAGAATGACTCATCATCGATCGAAAAATTTTCCTGAACGAGCGATTCCCTCGATAACGTATACGTCGACGAACGCAAATTCAATTCTCGATACCACTCGGCCCGACCACTTTGCGTCTTATTCTACTCGAGAGTTTTCCACGCAACACCGTACGCCCCGCAGGAAGTTTGGAGTTTCCGGCAAGGAGTTGGTACGCCGTTAAAATCGGTGTACGCATACACACACGCGCGCAACACACGTCGGCAAGTGTACGTCGAAGACATTCGGATCAGCGATTTCCTGGGGAGGGAGGGAAGGATGGTTGCATTCTGGTTACCCTGTTCTCGGCCCGCACAAATCTTCCTCCTTCCTCCTCCCTTCCCTAACGTTTTATCAGAACGAAAGCCGGAAATACCGGCGCAGACGGAAATATCCAGGCCGCATTCCTCCGTATCGGGCCGTCGCTTTGCGAGAACGCGAAATGGAGTCCCGGAGAACCTCTTTCAGTCGGATATGTGATCGCGTAATGGACATAGTTCCTTCCCTACGAGGAAGACTTCTTCGCTCTCGACCCGGCCGATCGAAACGGATTTAGTTTCGATTTTTTCTTTTTTTTTTTTTTGGATGAGACGAAACACGAAATGGGGGTGATTCGACGAAAGGATTAGCAATTCGACGTTTCTTGACACTTCTCTGCCCCGCCGAATAATAGGCCGAGTTTTCCAATGGAAGACTTTGGTCTCGTTGTTCTCTCCCTCGAATTCCCCTGTTTGCTTCCTCCTCGGTTTCGTTTCATTTCGTCGAGCAGCGAAGTGAAATCGCATTTGGGACAGGACAACGGGGGACATAAGACAGGGAAGAAAGAGAGAAAGGGGTAGGGAAAGGGGTGGTGGACGGGTAACCGGAACGCGTCGCTAACGTAATAACATTTCAATTCGAGGACGGAAATTGCCAGAGGGCATGGCGGCACGTCCCCCGTAGTTAGGAGATGGGTGAACAACCACCTCCCTTTCTCCTTCGTCTTCCTTCGTCCAGCCTCGTCTCCTTCGATTCTTAACGGAATCTCCGCGAGCGAGTGGGAGAAGAATTCGCGTTGGGTGGCGAATCGAAAGCGAAACGATCCTCGGAGGTCGGATCGATGTATTTAATCTTTTCTTTAAAAGAAGGTATCGAAGACTCGCGATTTTTCTTGGTTTCTTTTTTTTTTTTTTTTTTTTTTTTTTTTTTTCAAACTCGCGCGAAAAAATTTCCACGTTTAAATACGGCGGCGCGTTAATTACGGCACTGGCACCACCCTCGGCCTGGAATAATCCCGAAAGAAGCGTGTCACGATTTTTCCGAAGTCGCGACACGCGAACCGAGAAATAGGAAAGAGGCCGCGCGATGGGGGTAAGGAAACGGAAAAAGGGAACAAAAATAAGCGAAAAACAGGTTGCTCGGTGAAAACGCGAGGCCCCAAATGAACCCACCGCGTCGCGCAACCCCCGTAATTGCGTTCACTGTCGGTGTCGCTTTTAATTAATGCGACATACTTTTTTTCATCGCTAAAAAGTGCCACATCCTCGTAATCCACACTTGCCCCTTGCCCCCCCTCGCCCCCTGCCTGCAGAGAGTACGACCGGTGGGTGATCGTTAAATGGATGAAAAAAAAAAAAAAATATGCAAACCCTCCAGGCACCCTTCTCTTTTTTCCCTCTCCCTTTACCTCCTTTCTTCCTTCCCTTCCCCTCCCTCTCCTTTTCTTTCCTTTCACCGCTCTTCTCCAACTCTTCCCAGTTTTCTCTCCCTCGCTCCCCATTTCTTTCTCCCTTTTGTCTTCCGCCATTTCTCTCCGCCACACCATTCCTCCGAGTCCTTGCGGCGGGGAATAAATCCAATCGAATCGACCCCGCTCTTTTCCTTCTCTTCTTTCCGACTTTTCGAACCTATTTTTTTTTTTTGTTTCCTTTCTCCTCCTCGCCCGCTTTCTCTCCCGTTTTCGTCACCAAAGTTCCATCGTAGTCCCTCTCGAGAGTATTAATCCGCGTAACCTACATGCGACTGGGGGAGGCGTTGAACGAACGATGAAAAGGACGACGATAAAAAACATCCGTAGAGGACTGGTAGATGCAAGACTCGTGCCACGAACGAACGTTGTCGTTGTTGGCGCGTGTCGTAAAAATACGATGGCCGTCACACTATGATTTCTTCTTTTCTTTCTCTCTCTCTCTCTCTTTCTTTCTTCCCCTCCGGTCGGAGAAAAATCCTAGAATCTCTTAGCCGACGTACCCGACAACTTGATCGTTTAATTCCGGAATAAGTCCGTGGAGGCGATTTCTTCTTGGAAGAGAGAAAGAGAGGAGAGAGAGAGAGATGTAATATCACCCCCCTTTTATAGCGTGAATTAACGCGGTTGACGTTTACGCCTCACTCGTCACTTTTATCGCGTCACTTCTCTCGTATTTACTCTGTCCCCTTCGAATCGGCAAACATCTCGAATTTCAAACAGTTTGTACACACGTGTCCCGCGTGTTCGTTCCACGATTGATACAGTTTCTTGATCGGTGGACCAAGAGTACTCGGTTATTGCTCCATTGACACCTACACATGGGTCGATTTTTTTTTTTTTTTTTTTTTTTTTTGCGTTCCTGTCATCCACAGACAGCCGCCTATTCAACGGCTACGCGATACCGTTCCTAGGGGTGATTTGTGTGGGCCATCGGCACGGCAGATGTTTCGGTCGGTGCAACGGTACAAACGACGATGAACAGATTCACAACTCGTATTTTGCAGCGAAAGTGTCGTTCGATCGGAAGATCATTTGTTCACTCTATTTTTTATTAGTAATAGTTTCGATTCCGCGATATCGACTTTGATTTATCGATTGATTCTTATCTGCGTAACGAATTATCTGCGAAACGCGCGTGTAACATGTAAGAAGAAACATAAATTCGCAATTTCTTTTTTTTTTTTTTTTTTTGTTTAAAACCTTCGAAAAGAAAGGTTTCGCTTTTGTAAAAGCGGAGTTTATTATCGATTACGTTTTTCATCACGATAGGGGGTGGCGATTCCGAAGGGATCGTAAATTTATAACTGTTCCCGGCCGGGCTGGAAAATCGCGGATATTCGCGCGGAATTCACGTGCAATGACACCGAGATAGAGCAATGTAAAAAAAAAAGCCTCCCCTCTCCCCTCAAAAAACGTATATAGTTGGCAAAAAAAAAAAAAAAAAAATAGAGGGAAATCGTGGCGCGTAAAAAGGTTGTATTACGCATCGATGATTCTTAACGCGATGGAAACAGCAGGGATATCGGTTATCGAACAAACGTGACTTGAGGACTCGATTCTCCTCGAAAGAGGATCCTGGCCAATCCGTGAACGATCGCTCGAGATGAAACGTAATGAAAACGAAGGGATGCTTTTCTCCTCTCTCTCTCTCTCCTCGAAGAAAAAATGATTAATCTCGTTACAAGCGCGCGCGTCTCTACTCTCCTTTTTCTTTTTTCGATCCTTACCCCGTTTCACGTTCTCTGCGATAGAGGGCAGATTCGAGCGGATCTGGAAAAACCAATACATTTGCAGCGGTGGGAAACGCGCGGTGAAAAGAGCGGCGCAAAATGGATTTGAAATTAAATTGCGGCGCGCGATTATTAAGTGCTGGAACGCGCTTTTAATTACGCGTCTTTCCCCGAGTTTGCTGCTCGCTTTTGGCGTATCCAGGTAGAGAGAAAGAGAGAGAGAGAGAGAGAGAGAATCAAAGGAATGGCGCAACCTCCATGCCATTGCCCCGGTTCTTTATCCCGAGGAAAGCTACCCACTGACCGAATGCTAGTTGCAAATGAAACCTCGAAAACGGAAAAGAACAAGGAGAGAGCGGAGGCGCGAGAGAAACAAAAATAGATGAAAAAGAAGAAGAAGAAGAGACGAAGGAGCGCATGTTTTTCGTTCGCGCTTCGTCCCCGTTAACGTTAACATTTACGTTTCACGCGGCGAAACTCACGCTCCGTTTCCCCGCAAACGTTGATTACGCGGCACGATGCCGGAATTTAATTTGCTATATGGATTCGATGAATCAATTTCATTAATGCGAAAATTACGAGGTGCAGGGCGCATCCTGCTCGGTTAATAACCAATAATTACGTTCTGCTTATAAACGTCAAGTTTAACCGGTGGGTGGGTCGGCCGCGATTCGCCACGCCGGGCCAGCGACAACGCTCGCAAAACGCGTATCACGCGTATCGTTCCCGGGGAATCGAAGAAACGTTTATATTCCCAAAACGTTTCTATCTCCATCCATAAATCAAAGCGTATGCGAACGGACGTCGATATATCGTCAGATTATACAGATTTTTCCCGATGCTATCGCGTTCATTGCCCTTATAAAATAATCCCGATCATCTCTATTCACGCGAGAATATCCCCTGTTAATGGAGTCATCGATCGTCCGGATGACGTTTTCGAAACGGTGGGAAGGCGAGAAGAGAGAGAGAGAGAGATCGTCCAGTTCGTTTCTTCCCGTCCCTTTGCCCCGATCGCGTTATCAATCGGTTTCGAGATTCGAAATTGGGGAAAAAACTGGATCGAAGCGAACGAGCCGAATTTCATAATCGATCATTTTCACGGCGAATAAGCAAACAATTTTGCGAAGCGAAAAGCTTCGCCGACGTGTCGATTGTTCGTGGCCGCGCACCTCGTTTATTCATCAACTGTTTACGCCGCGGATTAACTCGCGTTATGTCGAGCCGGGAGGGGCGAGGGTTAGCCGGGGTTCCCGGGGAGAAAAGTCGGTGGAGAAACGCAAATAAAAGAATGAGGAGGAGGAGGAGGAGGAGGGAATGGAAAATTTTTACGACGTACGTAAGATTTACGGACGAGTTTCTTTTTTTTTTTGGACGCACGTAAAAGTTTTCCCGATAAATCCACATCTGGCAGCGGTGCCGATCCACCGGGTGACGGTTGGAATCGCGCTGCCCGCTCGGCGTTAAGGCGATTTTCCCGTGGAAATTTTTCGGAGGAAAACACCTACACGGTTGATTTACCACCGGCTTCACGTCCATTTCCCTTCTTTCTTTCCTCGTTCTCTTCCTTCTCCCTTTCAATCCCTTTTTATGGTTGGCGGAATTTCATTTCAACTAGAACGCGGCCACGACGACACCTCGTGGCGTCACGTTGGAAAAACCTTTCCCCGAGCGTGGAATACAAAGAGGAAAGTTTTCGGCGCTAACCTATTTCCCGGGGAGCATAGAAAAATGGTGCTTGGCATGCGTTGCATCGTGTCGCAATTTATAGGGGCGCCACCACCGTGTCACGTCCCGTGATCTCTTTTAACGAGTCGAATCGAACGTTTCCAATACAAACGCTCTCGTTCCGAGAATACCTTTAAACGGATCATCTTCTCTACGTCGCGTTCTTAATTCTCCACGTACTCCACGTGAAAATTATACTTACCTTTTTCTTGGCCCTTCTCTCTCTCTCTCTCTCTCTCTCTCTCTCTCTCTTTTTCTTTCTTCCTTTATATTTCTATCTATTACATCACTCCCGCGAGCACGTAACAGCGTTTAAACGGTCGGATATCGAGGGGACGCAGAGAAGAGAGAGAGAGAGAGAGAGAGAGTATCGCGGAAAACATGAAAGGCTGTTTTGTTCGTGGACGTGGTTCCCCGGTACTTTAATCTTTCCCCGAGGATCGGAAGGATCGACAGTCCTGCCATTGCGTCACACATCGTCCCGAGATCGAACAGACCGCACCAACACATCCATCCCTTCCACCAACGTCTCCCGAGATCCGCAAATACGCGTTCACGGCTCGTTGCCCGTTACTCGTTGTGAGAACCCCTGCGGATGACGTCATCCGGCGCATGATTGGCCGAGCTAACGATCACGTGACCACTCGCTTGGCCAGCGTCTGGGGGGTTGTAGAGCGACTAAGGGAGAGGGTGGAAGCGGGAGCGAGCTCGACGAAGGAAAGGAAAGAGAAGGAGGTGGAGCGTGGGAAAAAGGGAGAAGAGAAGGAAGAGGAGCTAGGAGGAGGACGGTTCTCTCGCGTGTACGAGGATCGGGGGAAGAAAGGAGGAAGAAAGAAACGGACAAAGTTAGGGAAAAGAGGAGAAAGAAGAGGAGAAGAAGACGAAGAAGAAGAAGAAGAAGGAGAAGAAGAAGAAAGGGTTGGAAGGAAAAGAGACGCGAGACGAAACGACGAAGGGATGATATTTCGAAGCGCGAGAAAAAGAAGGAGAGGAGAATATATAGAGGTTGGGGGGCCCATGGTGGGAGAAGCGTGGGGATGCGAGAGGGTGAAAGAGAATCGTTGGAAGGGGTTAGAATTGGTGGGGGTAGCCGCGAGTCTCGCCAGTCACTGCGACGACCGCGACGCCCCAACGTCTCGGGGTGCCATTTGTCCGCTACTGACCTTAAAAATCGTCGTAATTTTCCTCCACACCTACTTTACCGATTCTCGAAGTCTATACTACGGGGCACTCAACGCGTTTCGCGGTGTTGCGGTGTTTGTATTTTTTTTTTTTTTTCGAAACCGATGGTCGTCGGATGGAATCGAACTAAAAGCGCCGTGTTTTCCAGTAGCTGTGGCGAGTTTCGTTTGTTTCTCTTCCGTCCTCTGTGATTTGTTATTCGCGTCCCTATCGGTCCCACCGATACACGCGAAAAAATGTGTTAGAAACTGTTCGCGTATTTTTTTCTTTTTTTATTTTCCCTCCGTGCCAATCGAACGGGGATTACTTGCATCGCTTATCGTTCACCCGTCCGTGAATTTCGTCCGCGAGGAAAAAAAAAAAAAAAAAAGAAGGATGAGTTAACCTCGTGAGAGGGTGGAAAAACACCGAGCCGTTCGTGCACGAGTTTCGCTTCGGGAACCAGTGGAGCTATCGAGGACATTTTTTATAGTTGCGTAAAACACGACCACGATGGTCATCCACGGAGTGAATCGTAAGTTATGCGTCCCCTGATGCGTCCTCCTTTCGAGCATATTCCCTGACTTTTTTACAAACACCGCCCTCGCGTAATCACGAAAACTCGCGTAATCAAATAATTAACAACACGCGACCCACGGATCTACCCGTGCTACACGTTAACGGGCTGATTTAAAAGTCATCGAATATGCTTCGCTCGTCTTTCTTCCTTCCCACCGTCTGTTGTCGATTGTGCGTTGTAAATGTGCAATTTAGCGAGCGAATGAACAACTCCCCCCCCTCCTCCCATCCCGACCAGCCGCTGCTCGTTAAAAAGATAATACGTCCCTCCATGTGTCTGCATTTAAATGTGATCCAGCCGAACGCATTCTCGATAAGCCTGAAGCAAATCCCCGCGCTACTAGTTCGCTTGACAAACCGCATCCCATCACTCGTCTCAATTATCCCAAGATTATTCGTCGCCCCGATTAATCGCCTTGTTTCGACTGATCGACCTGCCATCGCATCGATATCGCGGCAGGTGTTAACAGCTTTCGTTTCTACTCGAACTCGAGCACGGTCCCTCACTTTTTCGTGTAAATTTTCCCGTATTTTTTTTTCTCGTATCGACCCTGACCAAACGCGCAGCCAGGATGGAAACGCACGAAAAAAACGCGCGTTTCACATGGAAAGGTCGAGGAAGGGCCAGGCCATGGCTCGTTGCAATCTCGTTCGACGATGACGAATAACGAAGACGCTGGCTGGAAATCACGACGATGTTTGATTTGTATATACTTTGATATATGTAGTTATCGAGGAGAGAAGCTCGTTAAAGACGCAGATGACCTCTCGACGCGTCCACGCGAACGCGTTGTCGGTTGGACGAGGCGAGGAAAATAGTATCGCTGGTCGATGGCGACGACGATCGTGGAAATTCCTCCTCACCTGGTCGCGGTTCGATGAGTTTCAAAGGCAGCCAGCGTTAAAAATACTCGAGAGGCTTCCTTCCCGATCGATTAACGACTGACTTTTACTAAGAATTTACGAGCCGTTGTTGAACCTGCCCGACACGCGATCCGACCGCTCGTTTCTTTTTCATGGCTATCGATCTCGTATCGGACGGCCGATTGGTGAAAAAAAAAAAAGACTGTCGAGTAGAAGAGGCGAGTGTGTAAAGTTTATTACGAACTTTTCGTTCTCGCGTCGAAAAGAAAGAGAAAAGAGAGAGTTAAACGTTACGGGGCACAATTATCAACGGGGTTGGACGTCTGAGAAAACGAATTTTACGCAGCTCGTAAAAATTCGCGACCATGTACATTAGCTAATTGTACGATACCCGATCGATTCGTTCTCTCCGTTCTTCCTCCCTCTTTATTATCGTGGATTCTGCTGCTCTTTTCGTATATAGATGTCACGATGATTCAACACGAAGTCTTCTTCATCGCGATATTTTGATGCCTCGATAGATAGTCTTTATAGCCAGATTGCGCTCGTTTCCAATTCTCTCGATTTCGAGCCTAGTAACGAGAACAACTCGTGGATGACTAATCGAGCGAAGATACGATTTTTCTTTTTTTGCTTCTTCACAATTTCGCGACACGGTGAGGGGAAAAACTAATCTTTCCCTTGGAAAATTGCGTATATGCGGTGTATATGGGTCGGCAAACTCTCTCGCCTATTTGTTAATTATCGTATCCAATTCGTTACTCATTTCCGTTCGACGCGCAATTCCCACCGAGAATTGGTCCCTGACCGGAGATTGGCGTAAGTAAATTTGCCTTCGTAGTAGATATCGACGCACTCTGTATCGGAGGTTACAGCTTACTCGGAAAGCTATTTCCATCGCGGGAAATATCGCAGACGCAATTAACCGAGTAATAATGATAACGCGTCTCGTTATCTCGTTCCTGAAAAAAAATCATTAAAAAAAAAAAAAAAAGAAACGGAAAGAGAGGAACGCGAGCGATTTCGTTGAACGTGAAAGGAGAGTTTCGCCGAGAAGCTTCACTGTTGCACACGTGGCAAATTAAGTTCCTATCTGGTAACGTGACTCGTGGATTATCTCGATTCACAAACAAGAATATGGGTTACGAAATAATGCACTCTTATAGGATAAAAGAGTTTCGCAATCTGCATACAATCTGCGAACAAGGTCACCCATCTTGCGAAACGGATCGTTACCGAACTGTATCGTTATAAATCGAGACGTTTTTTCTTTTTTTTTTTTTTTTTTTTTTTTTTTTTCTTGTTTGGCCAGCTCGTCGCCAAACGTTCCGAGTTGGATCGTTTTAAAGGACGGTCGTTTAAAGTTGGACGGGAAAGAGTGTACTCCCGTGGCGAATTCCATCTAAACGTCGAGTCACGAATTTCCAATGGTTCTCTTTGTTAAAAAGCAGGAGAGGGGGACGATGGTGGCAGTGGCTCGAAAAGCTATCCCGGGATGGCGTCTTATAAAACACAATTACGAGTCTTAACCAAGTTTCGACGCACTTAATTACTTGAAAGTTGGTACTCTGTTTCGACTCTGTTTTATCCCACCCCTTCCATTCGCTCCATCAGCCGTGGCATCGTAGTTCCTACGGTGGTTGGGCCTTTTCAGACGCTATAATAACGAGAGAGATGGCTCGCATAGTCCGTCTATCAACCTGCTTTAGAGGCTGGCCGCACCCTCGAACAAAAAGATCGCAATATCCATGATATTTGGGGAAAAATTTGAACGTCTACAAGATATAATTTTAAAACTCGCGATAATCGATCGAATTTTTTCCTCCTCTGCTAATTAATTAATTAATTGATTGTACTTATAAGAATCCGGAGAGAACTTTCATAAAAAATCCTTTAATATTCGATTGCACATTTTTTTCACTCATTATTTTTGCGCAAATTTCGTTAAATCTTTCGATGTGTCGAGAAGGAAAAATGGCTTCCTCTTTCTCTCTCTTATCTCTCTTAATTCGTCTGAAACAAGCTGGAAATTTCTGCATCTCCATCGCTCGTTGTACGAAAATGGCGGGCACAGGTTTGAAACGTCTCAACGAGTCGACCTTTGAAGGTCTCGACCCTAAATTTCCATCCCTCACCGCCCGTAAATCGTCCGATGTAACTGGAGGTATCATGGCGGCGTCGCAACAACGATACCCTCGTTGAAATACGAGCGGCGTACGCTGGCAACGGATCCGCGTACATGCATCAGACACGTTGTAACGCCTCGTAGATTTGTTCTGCGCATCGCACGACCGCATGCAACTCGCATTCCGTGTATAATGGCAACCGAACCGGATTCCTTGGGATGCATTCGCGATGAGCCGCCGCGATTTCGATTTTGTTTCCCATCCTCGACGAGGATCGATCGATCGCGTCCACCGTGAAAAATTATCAACATTGCTCGACCTTATTTTCTCCGTTCTAATAGAGTAAATATCGACAAAGTATCGCTTCGTCCACGTATCGAGACGAGAAGCGTTCATCGTCGCTTCGAACGCAACGGAGTTAGTAGGGTTAATTCGTATTAAATTCGGGCGAAATACGGGCACTGCGATGCTCGAATGGGAGCAGTCTTCACGCATGATAGAACGATTTCACGGTATATTGTGCACGCTTCCATTTGTGGATGCATACCGGTTTCATCACGCTCAAGAATGAGATTCCTGAGGCGTATCCACGATGAATAGTTATGCTCCTACTTCTTCCAGCCAAGCGTTCCAATATATTTTCCTGCAACTACGATTCATTCGCGTGATTTTTCACGAAATTTTCGTATCCTCTCCTCATATAGATGTCGGTTCAACGAGAAATTTATCAGATCTCTCGTTAATAGCTCGTTCTTTCCACTTCCATCAGAAAATAACCATCACGAGGGTCGAATCTGAACAAAAAAATTATTCGAAATTTCGCACGAAGGATCCGGAGAGAATGGATTCGCGCAAAGGGGACGAGGGAGAAGAGGTAGAACCGACAAAAAAACGACGCCTGTATCGTGATATACGCGAGAGAATGGTCCACGGAACGGCATATGGAACGACATTCCCCCCATTCGCAATATCCGACCGGGCAAACAAAAATCTAATACATATTTGTGCCGCGGCTGCAGCTCGCATAACTGGCTACGGTCGTGAAGGGTGAATGGAAATGGAAGTCTGGAGGGTGGTAAGGGGAGGGGAGGGAGGGCAGAGGTCGCGATGGCCGGGCCTCGATCTGCCAGCGCGACGACATTATCGGTTTCGCATCAACCTTAGTTTACTTCGACTGCATGTGTCCTTCTCTCCCCTCCTTCTCCCGCCATTCCTTCCGAGCTTACACGTGTATCGATGC
>NW_006263864.1:1744126-1748932 GCF_000469605.1 Apis dorsata | reverse complement strand
GGCGCGTGTGTCGCCTATAAATTCGCCCCTCTCTCTCTCTCTCTCTCTCTTTCTCCGCCAGAAAGGAACAACGTTAACCGGTCGTCGAGGCAAGATTTGTTCTCCTATGGTGGAGGAGGGAGATGATCCAAGGGTGACGTATACGCGGCGTAAAAAGCGCGGAAACGGTTGCATTTAAACGGAGAGTTCTCGGGAAAGGTCGCGGTTACGCTTTTACGATTTCCATTCCGCCCTTGACACACGGCCAAGCCCTCGAAACACGAGGGGCTACTTATTCAATATCGTGCCCGTGTTTGCCCCGGGGCCAGTGTTTGCGCTCGCGAATCATATTCCGCTTTTCATACCGCGATAAAGCACACACGGATCGCAGTCCGAGGGTCACAGTGCGCCCTGCCGAGGAATCGCCAGCTCGTGCATGGGAGGATGAAAGGAGGGACGAGTCTTTATTCGACTTATCTCTGCCTCCCTTAATTCTGGGTGGGCGAGGATTACGCGTTACTCCGACTTTCACCCCAACGCCGACCTCGTAAGTTGACCCGCACCTATCTTTGAATCATCTTTCGGTATTATAGGAGAGGACGCTGTAAAAATACTCGTTTCGGTCACTAATATCATTCAACTTGTTCACTGGTTCTCTTCTTTACCGCGCTCTCTTTTCTTCTTTTTCTTTTCGCTGTTTCCTGTTTCCGTCGAAAGGAGGCGCTCGCGTCCGAGTCGGCCGTTTGACGGCCCGTAAATTCCAGGCGAGCTCTGGAAAAATTTCCGCGATACTGTCGCGGTAATATTCGAGAAAAAAGAGGGATAATAATTCGGTGGTTGGTGAATCTCTCGGCGACGTCGCGGTAGAAATTCGGACGAGGACGAAGAGAAGCGAAGAGATGGGCGGGAAAAAAAGTCGAAAGAAAAAGAAGGAAGAGTATATATATATATATATGCGGAGCGCGAGACGAGTCGAGTATCTCGACGACTTACTCGACGGTTTTTCAGAATGTGAGGAGGATACGAGGAGCACGATGGGAACGAACAATCTTGCAAATTAACGGATCGCCCCGGTGAAAACAGCGTTTACGCTCGGAGCCGTCACTTGATTTCCGGAGCGAAGTTCTTCAATTAACGAGACAAATTGGCTAAATGAAAGAGCTTCCGCCGGGTTAACGAGTGACGGTACAATTTGTCGCGCTTTATTCGTCCGGTTTCCCGGGGAATTCCAAGAACGAAGGCAAAGAAATAGAAGGGGAGGGGGAGGACGGGGTTTCCTCCGTGAAAGAGGAGATTCATC
Source organism: Apis dorsata (assembly GCF_000469605.1). Lineage (NCBI taxonomy): Eukaryota > Metazoa > Arthropoda > Insecta > Hymenoptera > Apidae > Apis > Apis dorsata. The sequence continues at coordinate 1,747,653 of NW_006263864.1, read as the reverse complement.
CGTTAACTCGTTTGCGTTAGAGAGTCTATCGGGCTGAACTGGAGGTGGGCAGGTGGCGCGGGGGTAGCGATTTTTCGAATTAATAGACCTGGGTTAAAGAGAGGGGAGGGAAGGAGAGGGAGGGCGAAGTAACAGAGCCATGGGCCCGGCCTGTTCATGCATAATACATGCCACGCGCGGCAATATGTCGCCCTCGTTGCTTCCCTTGTTTTATGAATCCTTCTTGTCCCTTCAGACCGGCTACTTTCAACCGTTGCCGCAGTTTTTCACCGCCCTAGGCTTTTGGGACGAGATTCGTCGTCGTCCTTGTTTTCTTCGCAGAAGCACGCTTCTAGAGATCCATCAATCCTCTTCTTCCTTTGAAGATTATTTCTCCACTTCCATAATTGCGCAACTCGAATTATTATTTGAAATCGAGGTGAAAACATTAACGAATACGAAAAAATAATATAGATAGGCGGATCATGGTTGAATTCTCGATCCGTTTTCGTCTTCTTCCTCGGGAGACTCGCCGGAAGATTTGCCCTCTAACCGAGAGAAAATTTATGGCAAATTGTTTGAACCGTCGGCACGGTGGTAGCACCTGGTGCACGAAAATATATACCGTGTTGGCGGAAGTAGGCGTGGTTGTGCAGCAGATTTTGCGATGTCCCCTTTTTTCGCGCCAGGAGAATTCGGCCGAAACAGGAAGGAAGGAGGGGGGAGGTCTTCCTTTATTAGCCGACTTACACCTGGTATTTTCTCCATCTATTAAATTCCGAAGCTCGGCGCTCGCGCTCGACATCGTAAGAGGAGAAGACTCGGACAATTACTGGAAGCTGGAAGCCGTAATCCTATTTACCGGCTCGCAAAATTATGATCGTCGTAAAGTTAACGCCGGGGTAAGGAAGCAAAGAGAGCATCGCGGAGGAAAATCCCGAGGAAGAAATGAAGGAAAGCTCGGGTTGCGCCGAGGACAAAAATACTTTCCGTCTTCTCCGTGGAAGGAGAAGAAAAGGGGCCGTACGTTTCGCCACTTTATTACGAGGCTTAGTCGAGTTTCCTACCTATTAACTTTTGTGGACAGAGAGCCAGGGTGTACGGAGGAAGAAACGAAAGAGAGCCTGCATCCGGCTTCAATTCCTCTTTTTCCTCCCCCCCCTCTTCCACCCTCTCTTCTCTCTAGCACCGTATCTTGAAGTTGAGACGAGAGGAGCGGTTGAAACGAGAAACAAGAGGGAGGTAAAATAGGAAGAAGAAGAGTAAGAAGAAGAAAGAAACATGCTCGCGCGGAACAGAGCGGGCAGAGAGCGTCGCGTCCCCCTCCCTCTCGCCTATTTTTCTCTCTCTCTTATAACAACGGGCGAGTTGTTGAGCGGCGCTATCGCGGGACAAATAATTATAATTCGCCTAACGTTCGAAGGAAATTAATGCGCGCGTTTAAAATTTTGGCACGCGTCTCGAACTGCGAGCGCGAAACGAAGGGGAGGAAACAACGGCAATGCGTCTTCGAACGCCATTTTTAATTACGTTGAAACGCGTTGTTGAAACGGTGACGCGCGGCGGAGTTTATAGCGCGGTCGGCCCATTATTTCTGGAACGAGGCAAACTTCATTGTCGTCGGGAGGCGGAGAGCGGCGGCGATTCCCCGCTCCGCCCCGCCGTTCCAGAAGAGCATTGTGCGATCGCCACGGCTGCGGGAGCGTCGCCGTTTCAATTGTTGAGACAAAAACCCGGATTCCTCGAGAGTCTGCGGAATGTAAAGCTGTGCGGGAGCGGCACGCCGAAACGGAGAAAATTGAAACGCTCGGAAGTTCTCGAATGACAAAGATTCTCGAAGAAATTGGAGCAGAAAGTGGCGCGGGAGGGATGTTGTACAAAGCGTGTTTAGCCTGGATAATTGTGAAACGAGAGGAAGAGAGAGAGAGAGAGAGAGAGAGAGAGAGAAAGAAAGGGAAGAAGAAAATCGTTTCCGCATTCTTATAAAGCGTCCATTGCGCTCGATGCGTGCGATATACGATACGTGTACGATCGATACCATTTGGAATATTGCGCGAATATTGGGGCGACGAGACGCGAGTTATTCACGATTTATTCGCTCGGTGTGGCCGGATAAACCGACATTAAGCGTTGATTTATAACGCTTAAGAGGATAAGAAAGCGCACAGGCGAGCTCGTATCTAGCTCATGGGAAAGAAAAATGGACGGCGAAACTGCGAAGGAGAGGGGTGGTCGTTTGTCCGTTAGAAGCATGGCGTCGTGAATGGAATGCGTGTTTTTAGGAAACGAGCGACGAGTTTCAACAAATCGCTTAACGAAAGTGATCCTCGAGATGTGGTTGCTCGGTGTTGGTCCTCTCAGCAGAAAGGTTATGCGGCCGTAGAAAGATATTCGATTCGTATATATATATATATATATATATATATATAGTATATTGCACGCGTATACGTATTATCTCGAGAATTTGGTGGATTAGAGAGAGGAAATGGAAGCCCTACGCGAGTGTGTCGGGACTAGAAACGTACCCTTCGAGGGTTACATCGACCACGGAATATTAATACGTTCTTGCCTGGTTCGCGTCTCACCCACGCTTGGAAATCGCTCGAGCTTTTTCTATTCAAAGACGAATTGCGGCGAAATTTGTGCTCGTCCGCGTGACGTGTTGCGGTAAAAGGAAACGTCGGTAAAATAAAAACAGGGCACTCGGAAGTGCCGTTGGATCCGATTCGCGAAATAAAAGGGAATAAAAGGGCCGCGAACGAGAAGGAGAAATCGAATTTAAAAGGAAATTCAAATTTTTCTCGTCGCTTCGGATATAGAATGCATCGCGAGACGTACGCTATTTACTTCGTTACCCGTATTCGTAATAAGAGCGTATTTTTCATCTCGGCGAGGCGCACGAGTTTAGGATGTTGGAGTGACCCCCTTCCTTTATTATTCCGCGAAACGAGAAGGCTGAATATGCAATAAAGTCCGGGAAGAGCAGGTCTCGTGACAGGAATGACGTCCCGATAGGATTCTTCGGGAAAGAGAAAGAAAAAGACGAGAAAAAGAGAGGAACGGTTCTTGTTTTTCGTTTCGTTTCCCCGTTTCGTTTTTTCACGCCTCTCCTTCAATCGACAATCGACTTTTCCCCTGCCTCCCTCCTCGACGTCGCGCAGTTGGCACAATCCCGTGCAAATGAAATTACCGCCCCACTTTTCCGTTGCATCCACCGAGATCATCGGCCTGGTTGGTCGTTACACTGCCTCTTTCGTCTCTTTCGTGTAACGCAGAGTTGGTCACGCGCGCTAATGAGGTAGATACGCGCGCGCGCGAGGTAAAAGCTTAACGCATCAAATGGAAACACGTATTCGCTCTTCGCCTGTCGCGTGCAAACAACCACGCGTGAACGTGCCCGTAATACGCGCACCATCCCGATTCCTCTCTCCGCTCTATCTCCATCAACGCTCCTCTATCTCCCCTATCTTCCTTTTGCGCGAGTTCTCGCCACCGAGATCCGCATCCCTTCCTCTCGAAACCTTGCCACCTTTGTCCACTCCTGCCCT
>NW_006263864.1:1739687-1743916 GCF_000469605.1 Apis dorsata | reverse complement strand
AGATAAGAGCCGTCGACTTTGATCTCTCGATCGACTCGACTCGACTCGGCTCGGCTCGATTCCCACGCCCGCTTCTTCTCTTTCAACGAGAGAGAGATCGTTTTTGACGTTTTCGAACCGGCGATTTATCGAAGGCTCGATTAACTTGTAAGGGTGGTTGGAAAGGTGAACGTCGGGACAAAGGAAGTGGGCCGTTGGTGGAGGGGACGAATTCATCTTGGGAAATTTGGTCGAAAAATTTGGACGGGCGGTCGGGGCTCCATTGTCATTTCGTAATTACCATTCCATTGTCGAAATGGGCAACTCACGGGGCCGGGAGAGCGGATTCTAGTTAACGCGGTTGGCCCGCGGGCTCCCCAGGGTTTCGCCAAAGTATCGGCCGAGCGTTTCAGCGTTAATTCGAGACAGGTGGAAATCGGGTCCATTGTTTGCGCTATCGTGGCTCGGCCAAGGGAATGGAGAATGGGGACGGCCATCCGCCGGTTAACATTCGGTCCGCCGCATAGATTCGCCTCGAGGGTCGCGGACTCTATTAAAGCGGGGATAGTCTTTTGAATTCCTTGTCGGCGGATCGAGAAACGCGAAGCTCGAATGGGAAGGGAGAGATCGGCCGATCTCGCGTGCGATTACGTCGCGACGCGAAATTGCGCCGGCTGGAGAAAAGTATCTCGTTCGAGGAACGAGCCATTCTATTATTACGAGAACGTTCGTTTTTCAAAGACGAGAGATAGTTTAAAAGAGGGGAGAAGAGTATCTTTCGCGACGCTCGTCCTTTTGTCGCGTTTCTCTCTTTCTCTCCGAAGAAATGGAAGATGCCGGTCGAACGAACGGCAAGAACGAGGTCACCGATCCATTTATAATAAACGCGAGTGAAACAAGAGACAACGCCTCTTCTCGTCGGTTTCTCGTCATCAAAATGGAACACGGTCAAGCTGATTCCTTAATGGACGAGCTCCCAGACTCGCGATTAAGCCAGTGAATAATATATAGGAACGCCTATTCCCGTCGCTTTCTCGTGGGAGCGTTGAACAGGTTTGTCGCCCACAGGTTGTTGTCCCCTATTTGTCGGAGCTAATCGTAACCAATGGAGCACGGAGGCGTCTCTCTTTTCTTGCGTTCGCGCGAGGCGACCAGGGACTTTGGTCCAAGTCGGTCGAAACTTTAATTCGATTCTTATCGAACGATTTCTTATCGATAATCGTCCCGCCGGTGGTGGCGGAGCGATAGGTTAACGAGGCGCCCTCGACGATCGATAACCCAGAAATCAACTTTTCATCCTCGAAATATCCGTCCGTGAATAAATTAAACGCGTGGTCGAATTCGAACGATCGATCGAATCGAATTCTTAACGCGCGACTCTCGTTTCGTATTTGATTTCGTCGTAACGCGAGCGTAATAAGAAGAAGGGAGAAGAGAGAAAGGACGTCTCTCGTCACGAATAAACTCACCCCTTCGGTAATTCAAGGCGCTCCTTTTTCATCCGTTGCACCGCCCGATTGGGGATTAAGGTAATCAGATTCGGCCCGTTGATCGAAAATACTTGCAATATGAAAAGGAATCGTTGCTTCGATACGGAGGAAAGGAGGTCGGGCTGTTTTCTCGAAAGATTTCCGCGTTGGAGATAGAGGCGGGGGTTCGGTGAACGATTAGGTGCTCGTTCGTAGACAAGCTCCTGCGGATTAAGAGGGGTAGGTATCGCTTGTAACAAGATTATCCCGAAGAAGAAGCACGAAGAGGGCGAGGGAAGGGACAGGGTCGAGTATAGTGGTAGACTGGCACGAGGATGAATGTTGGCGAGAGGGTAGAACCCGGTGGTGCTCTAGTTGAAGCCCTATCCGTATAGGTGTCTACCGTATAGAAACGGTACGCTGATCTCGTTACCGTCTGAAAAACGCACGGGGAAGATTCGCGAAAGCGCGTGGAAGGAAGCGGTGAACCCAGCTGTTTCCGTTCTCGCCCCCGATTTCGATTTGCTCTTCGAGTAGGGGCTCGAGCAGATTCTTAGAAAAGTAGATCGCGATAAAGAGGGACGTTAAACTTAGATCTCGTCAAGTTATTTCGAAAAGCGTTAAAAATTATTTATTTCACGAAGCACTAACGTTGATAGTTACGACACCAAAGTTCTAGCTTATCGACCGAGTTTTTTCAGTTTTTGCCGCTTGCGAGAATCGTGACTTTTTTTTTTTAGAAATTTTTCAGAGGGTTTTAAGAGACCGTATCGTCCGGCTTGCTACATAATTTATCCGCGAGTCGATTCCACGAGAGGATTATAGCTTCGAACGTCTCTTATCCTCTCTTTTACATTCTTTTTTCTCTTTACCGTTCTTCTTTTCCGCGAAACTTAATTCGTCGATAATAGCGCTAATTTTCTTCCCTACTTGCTCGATCTCGTTTACCGGCCATTCCGGTTATCATTTTCCCTCCCAGTTTCGATATCACGATCGTCCGTCAGCCATTTCGCGAAACGATCGTTCGGAAACGTCGTTTGGTAAACGATTCTTCGACCAAGTTTCCGTCGATGGACGCGGCTCGAAACACACGTTCGACCGTGAAGAAACTTTCGTTCCCAGGAACAGAGAATACAAACTTCCTCCCCGTGACTGGGAAAGTCGATATCGAGAAAGGATCTCTCCGAGCCTTCGAATCGCGACTCAAACTTCCAACTTCGAAACCTCCCCACCCCCCGTCTATCCTGGAATTTGCGTGTATCCATTCTTTTTCTTTCCTTTCCTTTCCTTTCTTTCTTTTCTCTCGCCTCGAGAAAAAAAGTCTCGCCCCCCTTTCGCCTCTTTCGTCTTTATCAAGCAACGCGTTCAAGACAGCATCTCCTTACGAGCGGTGCTCGCTCGAAAGAACAATTTTCGACGGTGGACGCGAGGCGAGGTTCCTTTGTGAGAAACTCTCGGTTCGTTCCCTCTTGCCAAAGGGTACACTTTTTTTTACTGGCCTTGTTTCTTTAATATACCCGGTTATACTCGAGCCTTGTGGAACAATCCGCACTTTCGTACGCCTACCGGAGCTCGTTCACCCACTCGACGAGAACAAGAAACGGAACAAAGTTCTTGCTTGTTCCTCTTTCACGGCCACTTATTATAAACAAGGGGCAGCGGAAATATTCCGCGAAATATTCCCTCGACTTTTTCCTTATCGCGCGATTCGAGTCGCTGGCCAAACAACGCCTCTGATCTTCCGGAAACGAGCCGTGGAAAAATTCGTCGAATCGTTCTTCCTCGCGCCGTATTCTTCTCCCCGCTTTTCCTCGTCTCGTTGAATTGTATTATTTCATCCTCGAAACGTTTGTATTTCGTTTAAAAGGCAACAAGATTCTTTATTCGTTGTGTTTCGCGACACGAGACGAACTCGTCGAACTTATACTTTTCACTTACTTAGTAGATATTTTCGCGATTTATTACTGCTACAGAATTTAAAGTTCACTGAAATTTTATACGTGGTTTTATTATTAAATGTTGCTAGCAACATCACTATTTCATAATTAGTATTTTTTTTCTTCGATACACATACTTCAAACGTTTTGAAAACAGACACGCGCAATCACGTATAATTAAATATATTCATTCAGCTAAACCTACATTTTTACTTATTATTTTCACTGCCCAGTCAACAATTATAGTACAGTTTAGAAAATGTCGAATAAAGAATCGAGATAGGCGCGAAAGGACAAATATAACAGCGGGGTTGGGGATGTAAACGGGTATAGGGACGCCCACCGGTTTGCCCTTTTCCTTTTTCTCGTTTCTCTTGACCGAGTTAGGGAAATGGTTGGGATGAGACGAGGCCCATCCGGCACACAACGAAGAATCCCGATCGTCCATCGCGCATCCATCCCGAAACGGAGGAGGGAAACGCGACAACGCGAGCGGAATTAATTAACAACAGAACAGGTAATTTCCTCGGATTTCAATTGCACGGATTACAGAATACGGGGCAAACCCGTGGAACGGCGTTTACCGTATTTCGGTAAACATTGGTGGGGGCACCGTTGTTGCCACGGTTAACAGTGCATTACGCTCGAGCACACGTGGGACGACGCGCACGTACCGTGGTCGTGTGTGCTCGACCTTCGACGCGTGCACACACGCACGCTCGCTTATAGGTGTACCGTGTAAATACGGAAAGGCGTATCGGGCCTGGGCCATTTATAGGCGAGATCGAGAGAGAGTGTTACTTGGCCTCTCCCTCTTTATATACCTCCCTATTAACCCGCCGTA
>NW_006263864.1:1733939-1739417 GCF_000469605.1 Apis dorsata | reverse complement strand
TTACGATACAGGCTTGGGCGGCCGTAAACGGCGGCACGGAGGGGAGTAACGAGGCAAGGGTGCTCGTGTCCGCGATGCTGACAAATATCGGCGATAAAACGCGCTACGATACGATACTTCTCCCATCTCTGGAGAAGGCGCAATTATCACCGTTGCTCGTTGTTTCATAAATTCAACGGAGGAGGACGTCCCTTCGTTATTTTCATCCGCCGACCTTCTTCGATCGACCCTTCTGCGCCCAACCGACCATACGGACCAGATTATCCCTGTTATTCCGGCGTTTGTCTGCGAATCGTGGTGGTGGATACGCGTTGTATCGTAATTGCTCTTTCCTCTCTCTCTCTCTCTCTCTTTCTCTGCCCGTTGTCGTTGCGCACGAAAATCGGTTGGTCGGCACAACGGAAGAAAATCTTGCCTGGGAGATTTCCCCGTGGGAGTAGATTCTCGCGAAATATTCAGGGGCAAATTACAAGCGCGGTGCATAATCGGCGGCCGCGAAACGTCGGTGATATATCATAAACTACGTGAATTATTAGCGCAGAAAACTCGGCTCGGTGAATTAACACGCAACGCGGTTTATCGTTTTATTGAATTATTCATAAAGGAGGGGGAGGGGACGAAGCGATAGGAGCGTCTCGTCCCTGCCCCTACGCGATATTTAACGCGTCGGTGTCCTTTAACGAATTATTCATCCGACCGCGCCAATTCCGTTAACGCTCTCCGAAGGCTTGCTCTCGTCTCGCGGCGATCGACAGCCCTCGAAAATTCGTTCCTCGGTTTATCGGCGGCGGGGCGATATGTTTCGCGCCAATTTTACCCATTGTTACCCGAGTAACAAGCTATATCTTGTCGTCGATACGCTCGATAGGACGGATAGAGGGACGATTTGATGGATACTCGAAGGTTATCTCGCTCGAATCTCCCGAGACAGAAGGAGGAGGAGGAGGAGAGTATACGCGTTCATCGGATAACACGGGTTTTGGTCGAATCGAAGGGAGATTAGACGATCGAAACGTGGAGGCGAGACGAAGGAGGAGGGTAGGGGTGGATAAAAATAAAAGAGCACTTTTCTTTAATGATCGGGAGGCCCGTCCATTAAAATCCTGCTTACTCACCGAGTGCTCCCGCCATTGTCCTAATTACTCACGAATTCCTCGAGAGCCACTTTCCCTTCTTCTCCCTTTCTCTCTCTTTCTCTCCTTCTCTCCGTCCTCTTTTTTAATCTTCCCCAGAGCCTCTGTCGCACGTCGTCTCGGTCGCCGACTAGGATATCCTGCCAATTATTTCTTTCCTCTTCGTCTAATAGACCGGGGATCAAATTGCTGCGAACGAAAGGTATGATAATCCGGTTGAATAACTCGTTCCCTCTTCCACTCTTTCGACTCGATTCGAAATCGTTCGAAAGAGTAACTTTTCTTTCTCGCGGATCTAGAAATTTAGAATCTTTATCTCGGAATTTCGCTTATCTTCCTTTCTTTTTTTTATTTTTCTCTCTTTTTCTTGGCTTTTGAAGTTTCAATGGAGCGCGACGACATTCGTTTCCGCGTCTCTGTCGACGCGATTCACGGTCGAGACGACAGACGGTTCCCTTAAATCCCATCCGGCCGCGTTTTCACGAGCCCACGCTGTGCAGCTTTCGCTCTCGTAAATGTCTCTATCATCCTCGTATCGCTTTATGCTTTTTCATACTTTTATCCCAACGTAGGACCCCCGTCGGTCTCTCCCCCTTCCCATCTTCCTGTTGTACCGCGACGTCGTTAAGGGTCGCTTGTAACCGGAACTTACGAGATCCGTAGGCGAAGATGATGGCTGTTCCATTCCTAAGGGGAGGTTGGTTATCCGCCTACCAAGTGTCTTTTAACTATTTTCGTAAATGGATTTACGCGTGGAACGGCGCGTTATCCCCGTCGCCTCCGTATCGGAAGTGATTGTTCCCGCTTTCCCTTATCGTTCACCGCCACCCTCCACATTTTCCCTTCGCTCCCTTCTTTTTCCTTTTCTCCTTTTTTTTTTTTTTTTTACTTCGCACGGTAATATTTCGTGGAAGAGCGGCAATAATCTGCTCTCATTACCACCGGTTATTTATAGGCCTCCTCTTTTTCGCAATGTACCCGATCGTATCTCTCCATTCAATCTTCCCGCTTTTATTCCCCGTTATCGCGCGCGTGTACGTACGCGCATCTCGTTTCCACCGCTACGAAATTTCCACGATTATTCCAACGTAACACGCGTCTGTGTTACGAAAAAAAAGAAAAAGAAAAAAGAAAAGGATCACGTCGTATGGATCGCTTGCGCTCTCTTCGAAAGCGTGGAGCGAAAGGAGGGAAGTTTTCGAAAAACGAAAAAGCTGGAAACGAGAGAGAGAGAGAGAGAAGCAACGTATTGAGAAGCAACGCTAACGATCACGACGACGTCGTCTCGTGAAAACGAGAACGGGGGAAGGGGAGAAGTGACGGGGCGCGCTCTTCACTCACTCGCGATTCGCGGGGAAATTCGCCAAGTTGGCCGCCGCGCCTGGCGACGTCTTGGCACAAAGAGGGAACCGCGACTGTCGCGTGACAGCTCGTAGGTATTAAATTGCGGAACGAAAGAGCGGAGAGGGAAGAGCGAAAAAATGGAACGGGCGAGGCGAGACTTGCGTCATATTTCAGGTTGCACGTTTCGCGCATCACAACTTGTCTACGTGAAACGTAAATAACCGATATGACGTTTACTCTTGCGCGCTCGACTTTTGTGCCCGAGATATCTTTTATCTCGATATATATATATATATATCTTATTGTCGTTGCTTTTTAAATCGTTCCGTTAGATTTTGAACAGAAATTTTATCTTACTCTTATTTTTGAGATGAGAAAATCTATCGGATATCCGATGCTATAAGCTATCGATTATAAGAAAAAAGGAAAAGAAATTTTCTTTTCCTTTCCTCCGTATTATCCCATTTTCGATCTCGACGATACGTGATCCGAACAGATTACTATTAGGATTTAGCCGAAAATTTCACTCCCTCGGAGAATGTTTCAACCCCTTTTCCCCTATCACTTGTTTATTTATATCCCGATGTATCTTATTCTTCTCTCGAGAACGCTTCCTCTCGAACATCTTATTTTCTCGATTCGTCTTCTCTTCCGATTTTCCACTATTTACCATCCCCTTCGATTCCTCGCTCTCCTTCGCCCTCTTACGCGTTCATCTTCGACGTAAAAACGGCGAGGTTAATCGCCGAGAGGGTAGAAAAAAAAAAGAGAAAAAAGAAAAGAAAAAACGGGTCCGCGATATCGTAGTTGAAATATTGAAATATCAGGGAGAGGATCGTGGGAACGTTGAACTACATTAATTCGAGCTAATTAATTAGCGGCTGGCAAGGGCGCAGTTCGCTCTTCTACCGCGGAGCCGTCTCTACTTATCGGAAATAATTAATTGCTTGGCAGGCGATACGAGGTACCGTCAAGTAACCGTTTGTGCGTCTGTGCCATCGTATATAAAATTTTCAACAATTAATTACCGGGAAATTAATACGATTGATTGTTATTTGCGCGACGTAATATCTGGCCCTCGCTCGAATTCCTCTCCTCCCCCCACCTCCCCCCTCCCGTTTCGTCGACCACGCGCGACAACCTCGTCCGCGCGTGCACACGCCGCGTTCAATTTCGAAAATTCGTTTTCAATTGGTTCGAAAGGACGACGATGGTTGTCGACCATCGAAAATATACGAATTCCCGCCCCGTAATGCGTAATAAATACGTCGCACCGCGTTTTAGAGTTCGCGATTACATATTTAATTACGCTTTCGTAGCTGTGTATACCGTTGGACGACATTGTGGTTACCGTCGCGTTTATAAGAAAATACGAGACACGAGTATTCCGAGTTGCCGCGACCGGCTAGCAATAAATTATTTAAAAAAAAAAAAAGAAAGAAAGAAAATAAAGAAAAAGAGAAGAGAGATGGCGGAGGACGTAAGAGTTGGAGGGGTGGAAAGAAAGATCTCTCCGGATAAATTTACGAGGAAATATAGCCGCGAGCTGGTAGACAAGTGGCGCGTCCACCTCGTAAAATCTATGCCTCTCTTCCCTCCCCCCAACATTGCCCGTCCCCCTGTTCCCCTTTCACCCTTTCCATCGCTCTCGCGCCACTTCGGAGTTCTCTCTATTTTCGACCAGCATATAAAGTCCACGGTGGACTTTAGCGGGGCGCGTTTACAACCCTTGGACTCGAAAGCCAAAGCGAGTGTATGTGCACGTTGATTAACCCCCTTGTAATTCCACCCTCGTAGTTACGTTAACGCCATCCCCTCCTCCTCCTCCTTCCCCGAGTCCTCTTTCACCCTCCTTTCGTTGTTGTACCTCGTCCTGGTTGTACACGCTAGTTACCGACCGGGTTTTTTCGCTTTACCCTGTCCTCCTCTCGCCGACGCGAGAGTTAAACGCGCCGATTTTCTCCTTTATCCCTCCACCTCTCCTTCCTCTTTTCTGCCCTCGATACGCCTTCTTCGCCACGATTCCGACGAAAACCGAACGAACGAACGAACGATTTTCCATCGGCTCGTCGACCTAGCCTCTGCCACCTTGCGTATCCTCGTCCATCCCCCTACCTAGCTCTCGCGCTACCAATATCCCTCCTCGACGTTGCTTTCGCTCAGCAGTTTTCTCCCCAGTTCAAGTTATTACCTCCGGCTACGGATACAAAATCGTCGACTAAACGCGCGCGTTTAATCGCGATGCACAGCCCCGTTCCGCTCGTTCTCGTCGTCGATGTCGGGACGAGAGCGATTAATGGCGCTCGAAGAGAAGCGACAGAGAGAGAGAGAGGGAGAAGTTTGGCGCGTGTTGGCGAAATTTCAGGCCGGTCTATTAATTAACGCCGCGTCGCATTTGCATATCGCTCATATTTTATTTAACATCTCGGCTGAACTCTGCCTGCCCGAATGCACAGCGATTCGCGGGGGACGCGCGTAATAATTCTCCATAACGCGGCAACTTGGTTTTTCTCCCTCCCCTCCCCTTCTGGCCAGGGAGGAGCAACGCTAAGAGAGACTTACGCGTGCAACCTCATTACCCTCGGCTATTTATGTATTCCGCGATTATTATCGCGACGCGATTTATGAAGGTTTTCGCGCGGATGGAAACGGCCACGCGATTCGCGCTAAGGACCGCGAATAATTTGCGAGGCTCGGTGTTTTGCGTGTTTCGCAAGAATACGCCCTTCCCTCCCTCTTTACCCTTCTCTCAAACCGACAATTCCTTTCTCTGGAAAATCTCTCTCTTTCTCTCTCCTCTCTCGTTCGAAACCATTTGCTCGTTTCCCATTTTAATACGCACGGTTGGAAGGCGAGGGTGACGGGAAGACGAACTGTTTCGATCGTGTTCCATCTTGAAAGGTTGCAAAGGATGGAACAAGGAGTATCCTCGCGGGCGTGTGTGCGTGTAGCGAGCTTGAACAACCGCATAACACCATCGATCGATCGGGGAACGTAAAGC
>NW_006263864.1:1726272-1733563 GCF_000469605.1 Apis dorsata | reverse complement strand
TGGCGGCTGGCCACCAGCCAGCAAATCTTCTCTGCAATTTCTTCCTCCTTCCCCTTACCCCCTTCCGGACCGGACCAAACACACATAGTAGTCTCCGTAAGTCAATTATAAGGTGCGAGAAAACGGGGGGTGAAGGGAGGGGAAGAGGTGTCTCGCAATAAGGGAACGGGTGGGCGATATAAAAGGACGCGCCGGTTTCGTGACGTAGTTACGGAAACTCCGTTGCTTGGGGAGTTTGCCAGAATGCTTTGTCTGGGTATCTCTCTCTTTCTCGAGTATCGATAGAACGACGACTTTATGAAATTCTGAGGAGGCATCGAGGTGGCAAAAGGCACCTCGTTTCGTGGTTTCTTCGATGCGAATCGTTGAACTTTTCGACTTTCCAAGTTTCTTCTTTTTGTTTTTATCACACTCGCGAGAGAGAATACGCGAAACGAATTTGGGGAAGGGAATAAAAATCCTTGTTGCCACCATTGATTTTTTTATCTCTGAGAAGAAAGGCGTTCGAAAAGGAATATCGGAGCATGGTTGGCTAGCCGTGAAAACCGCTAAAATCTCGCCTGCACCTTCTATTGGCGATTGGCGACTAGCCAACGATACGTCTCCACGATTCTGAGAATTGTTCGAACCCCGAGGAAAGGCAGTCGAGAGGCGAAAGGCGGGGGGATTGGCGGTTCAATTAAAAGAGACGGCGAAAGAGAAACGGCCGGTTGTTGAAGAGGTATCGGGAAGGGTATACGAAGAAGGGTATAGAAGAATTAAACGACTAGCAGCTAATATCGCGAGAAATACTGTTATTGCCGCTAATATTTCTCTCCACCGGAGGGAAATCTCTTTATAACCCCTTCCACAGCGAACGATACAGGCGTCCATATTGCACCTCGTTTCACCTGTAACGCCTGCTTCTCCCAACGAAGAACAGACAATTCTCCCCAGATTAAACGGAATATCAGAGGCGCCGAAGCGGAGAAGTTACCCTTCCCCTTCCTTATGTTTGCGTAAATTTTCCACGATTCGAGCGAGAATACTGCTCCATAACTCTGTAATTTCGGGATGCGAATCTTATAACATACACACACACACATATACACACACATATATATATATTCTCTAGAAAAACAATCCTAAATTAATAAGAATCGGGTTGCCACGAACTGAATGAATTCCGCTCTAGATATTCCCTCTTAAAAATAATATTTTCCTCGATATTTTTCCAACCTCTGCTTCGTAAGCGAACGTAAGAGCTATCGCTCTGCGTATCCCCAATATCGCTGAGAGACACGGTTTATTATTGCCGATGGTATCCGCCTCGGGAAATCTCCTTGTAACCGGTTCCTTCCGCTCGAGCGAGGGAAGGGTTGCGAACCATGTATACCAGCCCACCTTCTTCCATCCGCGCGTAATTCATGAACCCGCCAAGCCAGACAAAATTCACGGCGAAGATCCGGAGGGAGGATATTTTTCACGCGCGAGCTTGTTATTGTCTCGCCACTGAAATTTCATACGAGCCACCACCCTGGCTACGCCTTTTCAGGCGTCGCCCTCGTGCGGACAATACGGAAAATCGGGGGAAGTTTGCCTCGTTATCCCCGATACGCCGCGTTTTTAACCGGTTTAGAAACCTTCGCGCAAACTTTTTTAACCAACGTCCGTTAGCGGAGGGGAGGAGGGGGAAGAAACGGAACCCCGCGCATTTTTCGATTCTTCTCTTCTCCTCCTCCGAGGAGAATCCCCCCGTTAATCGAGAAGTTTTCCCTCCCCTTCCGGCTAAAACTTTCCCCTTACCTCGAGACCTCGAGCCACGATAAACCGCGCGGTTTATCGCTACGCGTATCACCCTTGGTAAACGTTTAAGAGACGGTAGCGCGATGGTAAAAATGAAATTTTACATTATATATATGGAATTTTAAGTTTATCGTATATAGGGGAGGATCATCGATAATATTTTTCCATATTTGGAGCACCGCTACTCGCGATCAATCGAATTATCATTGTATCGTCCATTGTTATCGTCCAACGGAATAGTTGCAAGTTTTTGGAAATTTGGCGAAGCATCGAATCGCTTCAATCGTCCATTGTTTGTCCAACTGAGTAGTCGCAAGTTTTTGGAAATTTGGCGAAGCATCGAAGTCGTTTCACGCTGGCGAACAATCGAATTATCATTGTATCGTTTGTCCAAGCAACAGGGCCGAATAGTCGCAAGTTTTTGCAAATTTGGCGAAGCATCGAAATCGCTTCGACCAAGTGTTCGCTGGCGAACAATCGAATTACCATTGTATCGTTTGTCCAAACAACAGGACCGAACATAATCGCAACGCTTATGTAATTCGTTAAAGTGTGCGAGATAATCAAAGTAGTTTCGGTGAAAGCCGCGTGTTGTAATCCAGGGATAGTTTCTTCGTCGAAGCGCGGCCTCGGTACTCGACCCGCGTTTCCCCCTGTAATCCCGATAATCCACCGGTCCCAGAGTCTATTACGTTCTCTTTACATAATCTATAGGATCGGGCGTGCCGTGGGGACGGGCCATAAACAAACGCCTAGTACGTGTACGAAATGAGTTGTTGCCGGGTTTATCGGTCGTTCGAGGTGGCGCACTTTCGAAACGACAGAAATTATTTCGCGAAATTGATCGTACAGGGAAATTCTCGAGGGTGATGGTAAACCGTGTCCGAGAAGAGGGGGTGAACGGGAATCGATAAAAAGCGACGTGTCGTAAAGGTGGCGGGAAAACTCGGCTCGCCCCATAGTTAAGAGGATTAGCCGAGATGGCATCTCGCGCACGGATATCGGTAAAAATTTCAACCGACGCAATATCGGTTTTACGGGCGTACTGTAAACCCGAAAGACGCGTCTAACCTGTACGACGCGTACGTGCTGCTCGATGGACGTCCAGGGTTTAAGGTGTACGTACAAAGGTTGGGGAACCGGACGAGAACCGAGTCTTTTCCCTCTTCCTTTCTTTCGTTCTTTCGATCATAGAGAAGAGAATACGAGAAGTACTCCCCTATGGATAGAGGCCATTTTTATTTACTCCGATAATAAAACTAAAAGTATCGCGTATTCACACGCGCAGAGAAAGTTTAATACCGGAGAGCGAGAGAAAACAGGCGGATTTCGGTACGTAAAAGGTTAAAGGCGAGTTGATATATGTGCGCGCGGGGGGGCGTTTTGGATGAAAAACGACGATCGAAAGTACTACGGTAGATATATCCTTCTCCCGCTCGTACGTAAAAATGGCTCGATCTCGCGTCGCTTAAGTACATGTGCCAACACGATATTCCCCGTGGACGGGATCCGAAACTGTATAACCGCGAAACGCGATAAAGCTTGGAGATCGCGGCGCGAGCACGTATCCTCCTCCCGTTAAAAAAACGCGTTAAAATCGCGATCGAGATTTATCGGTTTCCGTTATCAAATTAACGAAAACGTCTCCCCTTCCCCTTCGATCGTCTTTTTTCTTTTTTTAACTTTCGAAACTCACTCGAAATCGAGACGAAATCGGTCGATTTGACGTTTACGCTAGATTTCATAGGTGGGTGGGATTTCGTATCCGATTCCCCGAACAGAATCTTGGACATACTTTCGAATTTCGAATATCCAGCAGCTGGCAACGCTGCGGTTGCTCGAAATCGGGGCCGCGCGGAATTACGGGGCGGAGAGGAGTTTTGCCCCGCGATCGCGGCACCGGGGAGGAAAAAATGATGACCAAACTTAGGTTATTACCGCGGCACCGAGTTTAATCTAAATGCGAATCTAACGAGGACGAGACTCCCCCCTCCTCGCTCCGCTCACGGCGCACACTCCAAGTCGTCGCCCTGCATTTCTACTTCTCTCTCGTCTACGCGTTCCTGGTTCGCTCTCGTGGCGCCCGTGTACATGCGCGATTCGCGCTCGCGCGAGACCGACACCTTCTCCGCTCTCCCGTCGCCGGTATATAACCGTTCTCTCCGATAACCATGCCACCACCTTTCCAACTTTCCAGACCATCCTAAATAATTGCACGAAATAATTCAACTTTTGGTATCGTTCGTTTAAGTGGCCGATTCCGGAATCGAGTAAATAAATAAAAAGAAGACGTCGAAACTCGGATACTTTTCTTTTCCATTCGAATAACTGCGAATTATTCGCCTCCTCTATCTGCTCCAACAGAGTTTTATTCGATTAATCTAGGCTAGAAAGATAAAAAAAAAAAAAGTTCTCGCGATGTTTTCCTCTCTTTCCGGCCTTGGCCACGATCTTCTTTGATCCTACTACGCTGGTTAATTATTTTACCGTACGACGGTCCGTCCTTGAAATATCGATTCGCATCCGTCGGATACTCGGAACGGTTTCAAGATGGCGGTTGACGAACGTAGCAGGCGTAGAGAAAGACGTAGCGGTCAAATTAGATTATCTCTACCGTTTCCGGAACATTTCCTCTCTCTCTTTCTCTTTCTCTCTCTCTTTTCTTTCATCGCGCTCGACGAATGCACGAGGACGGGCAAACTTGGATTCCTGACTTTCGTTGAAATGCAGCTACGCTTAACTTGGACGCTCTCGCATAAATTTGTATAATTCGTCTTAATAGCGATAGAGCGGAATCTTTAAAAGGGGATCCTCCTTCTCTTCGAGGATTCGTCTCGATGGAAAAAAAAAAAAAAAAAAAGAAAATCTCCATCTTGAAAAAAATTCTTGCCACGAAATTTAATATTTTCTTTAAATATATCCGTTATCGATCCAACGAAAATAGAAGCGGGCGAATCTCAAAATTATTTTCCACCTGGTAACACGATCATCACACGGGGTAAGCTATTATTATCCCGGGAAACGTCAGAAGTGGCGAAAAATCTTGCATCGGACGAAATTGCACAGAGGCCTGTCACTCGCCACTCCGATCTTGATCGAACGTCAAAACTGGCGGTCGATCGGAATTACCTCGCGCACGGAAACACGCTTCTAGACAGAAGAGAGGGAAAGAGAGAGAGAGAGAGAGAGACGCTTAGATCGATAGACGGTGGAGCGACGTATGGCTTTGCGCCAGACTCGGCTCACTTCTGTTTTGTTGCCGTTTTTAGACCGGCCGGTGTACAGACTCCGCACACCGAGATACACACCACGTCCCTTTTTTCTCCCCTGTCACGGTGTGTCCTTCCACGAGCCAGCGAACGGGACGCTCGCCTATTTTCACCCCTCGAATCGAACGTGTGACGAAGCACCCGTCATTGTCACGAAGAAACCCATTTTGTCACCGATCCTCTCGCCGTATTCCGAATTCCCCTTGTCCCAATCTCGCGTCACGACTCTCGAAACTCGAGACCCGCTCTCGATGCCCCGCCGAGATATCCTCCGTTCGCTTCGTTCACCGACCGTGTAAGAGATATTCAATTTTTCGACTCGCCGCGTCTCTCGAATGCTAAATACGAGGCCACGCTGTACACCCGCACGTATACGTACATATACGTACTCGTTTTCAGCGAGAGAAGAAAAGTATTCCGTGAGAGAGAGAGAGCATTGGTTAAATCGCGCGCTAACGCATCGGCAAATAGCAATCTGGAAAAGTAGCCGTCTGCGGTCGTAAACAAGAGCAGGTTGGATGAGATAGCAGAGAAGGATTGAAAGAGATATCCGGGATACGCGGTGGTGTATACTTTGCGAATTAGACTCCTCGCTTATTCATATTCATCGAGCGTCCCTACTTTACACGAGTCATAAACCAGCGGCGAAGTTTTAACTACCGACCTTTCACCCTCCTAGTGCCGCTACGACGTTTAAGTGAAAACGGTCGACGTCTGGACGGACCCGTCTTACGACCTTTGCACGCCCTTATCCCCATCCATTTCGAAATTTCGATCATTTTCGCGCGTGAAAATTCTCGCTCTCGCATTATCGATTAACGAGCTGAGAGAACTCGCACGAGCTGGAATAATTCGACGCGATTTAAATTTTCATCGGTCGTTCGTGCCGTGAGGTGGTTTCCCGATCGCGTTGGTTTTATTTAAAAAAAAAAAGAAACAGTTGACGTTTTCCAGCGTTGCACGCAGAAGCGAGAATGATATATCGTCGGTCAAGAGCTGTGACACCCATGCGCGTCCAAACATCGTCGACTATCGATCGCGATTATCCGATAATAACGCGATCAATTTTATTTTTTAAATTTCGAATTCTCGAAGAAGAAGAAGAAGGGAAAGATGCTCGATCCGATCGTCGTCGTGAACGTCGTACGTCTTTTTTTTTTTCTTTTTAATCTTGTAACGCGAAAAAGATTATTTGTATTCGGTCCATCCCCCTCCCCCGAATGAGCGAGCGTTGAACGGTATCGAGAAGCCGGATAAGATCGCGCGGAAGGGGTCGATGTTGTTGTTGGTGAGCCAGAATCGGAGAGAAGTCAGAGGTGGCACGACTCGGCTAACAGCGTTCAAGGGTTGCGTGCGGCGCCGTGAGCGAATGGCGCCAGGACGTCTAAGCGGCGACGGATCGTGTTTCGATCGCGTCGTTGGTGGGGGGAAAAAATAGGCATAAGCATCCTTCAGCTCGAGCCAATCTACGTAACATCGTCCACCTACGAGAAACGGTGGATTGTGGCGAGAAAAAGCCTCGAACGAGATCGTAGGTTGTTCGACGAAAATGAACGGGGGTAACGGGAGGAGGCTCTCGTTCTTCGATTCTTTTCTTCTCGTTTCTCTTTTTTTTTTTTCTTCTCGTCGTTCCTCTTTCATCTCGAACAACCTCTACTAAAAATATGATGGGATAGTAGCCCTCGCAGCTGTTTGCATTCGATCTTCCGCTCTGAATATATCTCGCCTCGTCGAATCGGCCCGTATCGTATATGTATACGTGTATACGTGTGCATGCACCAGCGTTCGAATTTCGAGCAAATTTGCCTTTTCAAACGGTTCCTTTAACGAACACTCGGGGGAGCGCCACTTTTCGTCACTTTGGCAAAAAAGCGCGACCGTGAGGATGGTGAAATTCAACGATGGAAGAGGGCGGGGAGAGAGAGAGGGAGGAAAAAGGCAGTGTCGCCATTACCTGAAAAAAATCTTGACCTTTTCGAAGGGCCGCCAACATTTTCGGACCGCCGTAAAGCTTAACGGCCCGGTTTTCAAATTGTCCCTTGCCTTTTCTCGCCGTAACGAGACACGGGGTGCTTGGGCTCTTCGCACCCCATTCTCTATGGTCTCCCGTGCGAGAGACATTTAAGACCGTAACTTCATTGTTACGGAGGGGAGGAGGAGGAGGAGGAGTAAAGGAAAAAGCTTGGGAGAGAGGGTGGCGGGCAGCATCGACACCCGGCCTGGGGCATGATCGCAAG
>NW_006263864.1:1725354-1726019 GCF_000469605.1 Apis dorsata | reverse complement strand
GGGGGGGGGGGGAGGACGAGAATCGCTTTATTTCTCGGCCCGTGAAGAATCTTATCGCGGTGAACCGTGAACGAGAAGAATGGAACAACGGTCCGCCAACGATTTCTCCGCTGCTATTTTGGATTACGTAGCGTGAAATATAACGAGAATCTATCTTCGAAATAAAATAAATTCGCGTTACGTACTCTGCCTCTCTTTCTTTAATCGAATTTCGCCTATCTATCGAGAGAGGATAGGAACTGGAAGGATGTTGGGACGAGGCATTGGATATTTAAATTACAACGTCGATCGATCCAAAGAAGATTAGTTCGCATGGCGTAGCTCTGTTAAAAAATGACTACCACCCCCGCACTAGAATGCTCGACGGAGTTGGTCGATCGCCTTCGGTACTTATGAGATACGTGACCTCCGCAATTCCACGAGTAGCGACAGAACGTGGTCGAAGAGGTTGCTCTGCGCTCATGAAAGTTAATATTCCGTGGAAAGGACTTACACACACACACACACACACACATATATATATATTATACACACACATATATATATATTATACACACACATATATATATAAAAGGACGTCGACGAAAAGAGAAGGGTAAAGATGAAGAGGTCAAAGAATAGAAGAAAGAACGACGAAAGAAAGGACGAGAAGAAGAAGAAGAAGA
>NW_006263864.1:1717389-1725161 GCF_000469605.1 Apis dorsata | reverse complement strand
AAAAAAAAACGAAGAGAGGTACTCGTCGGTGGTAAAGAGCCCCTTCACCCCCTAGACTTCATCTAGACTCGGCCGAGGAATCGATAGGGTGACTCATCGAGGGGCGGTGACGGAGTTCTCTCCCTCCCTTCCCTTTATTCCCTCCTGTCCTCCTTGTTCAGCCTTCCCACGCCCTTCTCCTTCTCTTTCCGCCAACCTTGCTTCCGGTTCTAACGCCGAAAGCGTGTCCAAACTTTCAAACTCTCGTGCACGGCCTTCCTCCTTCCTCTTCTTCCTCTTCTTCCAGACTGCTCCCCACACCCCTTCCCTCCCAACCGAAATAACGAAATGCGCTGCTCGGTGGCCTTCCTCGCGCCACTCGTATTCGCCCGCCCGCGGAATTCGCTGACTCGACGCTGCTCTCCGGCTTAAAAACTCGCAAAAAAGGTGAACTTCCCCCTTTTCCTGCCCTTTCCTCCGCAGTGCGGTCTCGTAACCCGAGTTCGGATCGTTTGGAAAGCATCGAATCGATGCTTTTGCCCGAATTTTGGGGCAAAGCACGAACAACACAACACGTCGCTCTTCTTTCCTCCCTCTTTCCTTCGCCTTTCTCTTCTCCTCGTTTGGAAAGTGGTAGCACGAGAGAGAGAGAGAGAGGTTGCTCGTAAGTGTAAAGTTCCAAGTGTTATACTCGTAAGACGGAAAAGTTTCTCGCGCGAAATAACGAGAATCCGTTCGAAAAGAAGCAGCAGCTCGCGGCCGCGAACATATCTATAACAGGAATGCGGCGACACGAGCACGTCCCCGGCCAATTTGTCGCGCACGAACGATCCACCCTTCTGCTGACTCATCCGGCCTTCCCTCCTGAATTAACGAAATCTTTCCATCTTCCGTCTTACCTACGAATTACGCCACCCTTCTTTCGCCGTTTCCACCCTCTTTGATCTTTAAATAATTAACCGTAATTTCCAAGGCAAATTGATAAATTATTCGCAAAATAATTCGCGGAACAAGTTAATGGGATCGAAACGGAGTACAATCTCTCTCTCTCTCTCTCTCTCTCTCTCTCGTCGACTCGGACACCGTCGTAAACTCGATCCAAAGCTTTCAATTATTCGTCTCGCGTTGAGCGAGAAACCTTTCTCCGTTATTTCCGCCGTTTCTTCTTATTTCCTTCGAACAAAATAACGAAACGCATTCACCAACTGAGCGCACCACTACCGTGACACGTGTAACGAGCGCACGATCGCGATTCGTCGAACGTGTCGCCCCTTCGTCCCTCGGCCTCCCTCTCTTCCCCCGGAATCATCCAACTTTCGTCGAATTCCAGAATAATTATTATGAACTCGAGTGGGTGGAAAAATTAACGAACCCGTTTTTCCCCCCTTCCGAAACCAGACGTACTACGCTTTGAACGGCGATCGTGATATTCCCGACGTGGCAGCTCGTAAAATTCGTACGAGAAACCGAGGGAGAATTACCGATTACCCTTTTTTTGTTCGATCCGGAAATCAGCGTCGATGGTCGATAGTCGACGGTGAAAGCGATTGGCGAGGGTCGCGACAAACGTCGAATTAATCTCGAAAGAAGTAGCGTCAAAGGGAGGACGGAAACAAGTTTGGTTCGCGTAATTCGATCGATTAATTACCTCTCTCTCTCTCTCTCTTTCTCGTGGATGAGCCTGTTGTTTCGAAAGAACAACCGTGTGTCGACGAAAAAATGGGAAGGGAAAAAACGGTTTGATCTCTCTCTTTGGAATCGTCCTTTCGAAGAGACGCGTTGTTAAATCCACTCGATTAATCCGAATTTTTTCGAATCTTTTTATATCTCTTCTCTCCTCTCCTCTCCCCGTCGTTGGTAAATTTAATCCAGAGATAAGTCGAGGAAGAGTAATGTGACGCGGATCGTAGCGATTAATCGCGGTTTCTGACAAACGACTCCGGTCGTGCGCGAACTCCGCGTCCCTTTGA
Organism: Apis dorsata; assembly: GCF_000469605.1. NCBI lineage: Eukaryota > Metazoa > Arthropoda > Insecta > Hymenoptera > Apidae > Apis > Apis dorsata. The sequence continues at coordinate 1,723,212 of NW_006263864.1, read as the reverse complement.
CCGAAAGAAGCTCGAACCAAGGGGGAGGGGGGAGAGGAGAGCTTAAAGCTCGCGGTTCTTGAATCAATACCAGGGGAGGGAAAGGGACAGAAGAGAGATAGATACACGGTGGAGGAGATAGGAGTGTCAAGGATAGAAGGAAGGAAGAAAGGAAGGAAGGAAGGGAGGGACAAAGGAGGCCAAGGAGATTCGTCTTAGACACCCTCGCGTACACACGTACACACGTTCCTCCGTGTATCACGATCTCGTATTTTACACAGGGTGTATATACATACCCACGTAGCTCGTCGATAAGTACATGGAGTTCTTCTCTGTCAACGTTTCACGATTATCGGCCGAGATTTTTTTAACAATATGACCGGCGTCAACTTGGCATGGATGCGTTCTTTCGATTTCTGTACAACGTTCTCCTAATGATTGTCGTCTTGCTGAGGATCATCAGTGAGTAGCGTACACCGTGATTAATCAGTAATCATCGTAATCATCGATATCTGTTTCTCTCTCTCTCTCTTTCTATCTCTTTCTCTATGTGTCGCAAGCTTGAATTTCACTCCTCTGCGCTTTTCAGCTGATACGGACGATCGACCCACCACGGTCAATGTTTTCAATCCTCTTCTTCCTTCGAGAAGAAGGAATTCCACTTCTGCTATCTCCTCCCCCATGAGGATTCCGAAACTCGGATCGTCTCAAGTCGGATGACGTCTCCTCGCGATTGATCCACTCTGCTCTTCGTGTTTGTCGCTTCGTGGACTTTATTCTTTTTCTTTCGCTGCTTTTTTCACCTCGACGTTAGTATCGCGATTGGCTTTCGCATTATTTTGACAAATAGTTTTATGTAAATTTCTTTGTCTCTTTCTTTCTCTCTCTCTATCACGCTCCACCGCTATTTTTTCAAAATAACAAAGCTAGTTTCCCTACGCTAATATCCAAATATTGTGCTTTTGTATTATCGTCGCTGTTGGCCTATCCTAAACCTATCCTAAATTATCACGAGAGAGGTGAATCTTGACGTCTGCTTCGCTTTATCCACCGACAAGTATTTCATTACCGACGACTCACGACAAAGCACGATAAAGTAATTCTGCGAATTCCACTTTAACCATTTCTTTCGCTCGCGTCGAACTCGACACGACTCTTAAGAATACATGAATCGACCCGAATGTTAGGAAAGGAATTTTTACCGAGGCTGAGAAACGAATGTTTGTTACAGAAAACGGTCTGCTCTCTTTCGAGAATCCGAATTACCACTTGGACCCGGCTCGCCTGGACGATGCTCTGAACAGCAACGAGAACGGGAGTTCCCTGTACGATGAATTGTACCAAGAATTGGTCGGGAACGGTGGCAGAAGCGGCGAAGTGACTGGCGGCGGCGGCGGCGGGGGCGGCGGCACGAGGGTTCAAGCGCGCAGAACGTATGCCACGTTGGATCTTGGCAGCATGGGGGTTGACGTCACCCAAGGTCCTCTCACCCAGGACTCCGTGACAGAGGACGCGCAGGACAACACCGACAACCATAACCTAGGGTGAGTAGACTAGCCACCACGTTTCGTTAAATATTCATTTCGTTGTAACAATTCCAACGCGAATAATAATCCGTCGAGCGGATCGCGATACGCTTCGTCTCTGAATCGAGAGAAAGGGAAAAAGAAAAATCTGAAAAACTTGGATATTTTGGATTAGAATAGAATAGAATTCGAATAGAAAAAGTTTGGGAAAAATTGAAAGGTTCGGATACGAAAATCAAACGATGACTTTCGCACGACTTATTTTCACCGGGATATTATTAAAATTCTGGTTTTGACCGTGCGAGCCGAGTCTCGGATATTCGGAATTTTTCCCATACGTAATATACTCGGGCGGAGATCGAAAGGGGAGGTCGGTATAAACGAGAAATCGGCTTGGAGAAGCGAAATCGAGGAATCGGCTCGCCGGGAATGTTCCTCGGCGGTGGGTGGTCGTAATATAAGATCCGGCGAGGCGGAGTCGTTGATAAAAGTCGTGGTTGGAAGCTCGGACCTCATCGGACTAGCGCATAAAATTTCAATAAATCCGGGCCTGTGAAAGAGAGGTTGGACAGAAGGAACGAATGGCCTCGATGGTACGAGCAAGTTTCCAACTTATTCCCGACTGTTACACGGAGTCAAGTGGGAAGAAGAGATATCCGTTCGATCGGTCCGACTTCCCCTCGTTCGCCTCTCCCAAAACTCCTTTGTCCTTCCACGCCGTTATCCACGTCTGATAAACGTTCGTCTTAAAGGGAATGGCTCCTTTCCCCTATTTTTCCAAGCGAGAACGTTCCCTCGAATCGATCCTCCGAATTCTCGCATCCTTTTCGAAGAATCGGAAGAATTAAAACCTTTTTTCCAAACTACAGAAGCAAGAATAAGACGCGAGTCGAAGGAAGCAGAGTTGTAACGCGAATTACACGAAACGCTCAACGATCTGGAATTCTCCTCGTCTAGTTCGACGCTCACGCCCCGCGTTCACCTCCTCCGTCTCGAGGACCTTTTGTCGGCGATGTTTGGAATTACCCAAGTCTCTGCCCTCGTTAATCTCGCGAACGAGAGCTCTCCTCTCGTCAACCTCGATCGAATCTCCTTTCCCTCCGCGTCGGAATTAGATTCCAGATCGATTCCATCCGCTCCCTGTGATAAATTAAAAAAAAAGAAGGAAAAGGAATATGCTTCCTTATCTCCTTATCCGCTTCGTTATCTGCTCTCTCCTGTCTTCCTCCTCGTTCGACGTGAAAATTCGTTCGAATCCCTATGGATAATTATCGAAGACGGAGTTTAACGAGACGGAAAAATCGTAGCACTGCGCGCGCGCACACACACACACACACACACACGTCGATCCCACACACAGGTCTGGGCCAGGTTCAATCGAGACGCGCGTTAATGGAGGGGCTTCTTCTTCAGGCGCGGGGATAATAAACTGCTCTCTTCTCGCCGTTCCATTTTCCTCGGGGCCCCTCCTTTCGTCTTTTTTCCGCAGCTTGGAAATCCGGGCGAGCATAAAAATGCAATTAAGGAAACGCCTGGCGTCTGGCAGAGGGTGCATACTTCTGTTCTGCGCGGTGAAAGGTGGCTTCTTCCTCCTCCTCCTCGTTCCAAAGACTTCCTTCTGTCCCACCCTTCATTACCCTCTTCTCCTTTCCGCCGCTCTTCCTTGCCTAAATTCGGTCTGCGATCGAATGAACGCAGTCCCTGGGATCCGTGGTATCGTTGCCTCGGAACGATCGAGTTCAATTAAAAACTTTTATCGCGAAAGGGTTCAATGGGCGATTAACTAAAGAGAGATCCTTCTTGATCGCCGTTGGTATTTCGCTGTCCTTTCACCATTCCTTCCCGCGCTATTATTTCGAAAGCGGGACAAAAGAAGAAAGTTCCCTTGGAAAATTGAAATAGATAGTAGCCACAAAAATGAACTTTCTTTCCGCCTGGAATAGTTGGTCTCGAAAGAATAGAATTCCAAAATCCGAATCGAGATCTTTATAATCGCGTAAAGAGACAACCTTTCTGCGAAGTAAACAATACGAATGAAGCAAATATTTGAATATTTTGCCCGTTCAGGGTAGTCGGATCATCGGAGAAGCGAATAATTGGGATGCTCGGTCTCCGTCACCGACGACTCCGTCGTAGCAAGGTAATGAAGCCATCGACGAACGACAATTCGTCGCAGCTGATCGAATTTTCCGCTCGATGCATAGTGGAAAAGCGAATTTGGGCGGGTGCGGGGCCGTGGTGCAGCTTTCATCGTGGTGCAACGTTAACCTCGTTTGCGCTGATGCGCCTGAAACGTACGCGGCGTTACGTTGTTAGGCACTTGACGTGCCCGTATAATTCCATGCATGCATCCGAGATGGCTGCGCCGTCATCGTCGGGAAATCGGTAATCCAATAACGTACTCGATTATTCGTCAACCGGTCGCGGTAATTGCCGCTCGTCAAATCTTTTCCGCGCCACCCTTTCCTCTTAACTTGATTTACGCGCGGAGTAGTTGTCCCGACTCGAGATCGGTTAAATGGATTCGAGGCGAACGATATACGTCGGAGAGAAAAATTCGCCGATCGAAATTTTTCGAGGGAAGTAATCTCGTTGCGATGTAACTTTCTTTAACTTTGTTCGTTCAAATCGATTTTTTTAATCTCTTGACTTTTGTTTGAGATTTGTAAATTTGTAAATTTTGTAAATGGCAAGCGTTAATGATAATTTTGATCTCGTATGTTTACTTCCGTTATTCCTCAGAGAGTTGCAACTAGTTGGTAACTAGTCAGAGATGGCGCTACTGTCTGTTAAAGGTTAAAGTTAGAAACAGTGGCAGCCGCTGTAGTATCGTGATAAGTAAATTGATCGTAGCAGTATCCGGACAAACGAGCCAAGTTCTAGGTTTCTCGATGGCGAGTATGAATCTCAACTTTTAGGTGGAAAATTCGTCGGTCGGCGTCGCGATTGGGAAAGTTTAGCGGCGAAAAGTTTGCGCCCATACGGGGTATGGATCTGGCGACATCGAATCGACAAAAATGTGTTGGAAGACAGTCCATGCAATTTCGAGGGACGGCGGTCACTTTGTCAACGTGAGAGAGAGAAAGGAAAAACGAAAGTTAGCCGAAATGGACGAACTCTCTCTTTCTCTCTCTCGAAGAAATAGAGAAGGGAAGCCGGAGGACGACGGGTCTAGACAGACGAAGCGTGCCGATATTTCGTCCCAACGTTGTGGATATTAGACGATAAGTCCGCGAAAAAGGGAGGTCTCTTCGTTTGAACGGAAGGCTAGGATTGCAACGACGATCGCCTCGCTTCGAGATTGAACTTCATCCAAAGTTGCGACGAACTTGGCTCCTACTCTATCTCTCATACTCGTGTCGAATCTCCGCCTACAACCCTTAATCTTATTCCGCTTTGATGGGACGAGTGTTGGAAAGGAGGGAGAAAGAGAAGGAGAGAGAGAGAGAGAGAGAGAGAGAGAGAGAGAGAGAGAGAGAGAGAGAGTTAGGTGGCGAGCGGAGAAACCGAGGTCGCGTCTTGGTGCCGCCGGTTCAGAAGGATGTTTCCCGTCGTCTCTTTGAAGCAGAGGGAAGGACTCAAAGGATATAATTCGCTCGCGAAGGAAACGGAAGTTGAGGGAATCTCCTTTAGGTTGCTAAAAAGAAATCGAAAGCTACGTGTTTCACCGCGAAACGAGCTTGAAAACCGTCAAAGTACAAATGAAGGGTCAGATCTAAAAGGAACGCCACCGGTATCAATTAACGATCGTTCTTTCGTCTTTGGCATTTTGGCTCTAACGAGATTCCCTTTGACGAGATCGTTTTCTTTCTTTCTTTCTTTCTCTTCTTTTTTTCTTCTCGAAAGAGATAGGAAAGAAGAGAAAAAAAATAAAAAAGAATCGATACAGACAGGAAAAGATGAAATTCGACGCGTTGGAAATTCGAATGAATCGCGTTCGAATTGGACGGAAATTTCGAAGCGGACGGAAGGAAGAGGCAATAGCGCGGATTGGAACAGAGCCGAGCCAGGCTGGACCACGATTCACCACGGATTATTCATTTTCCAAAAGCGTGGCGAAAGCTGGAAGAGAATGGGAACTATCCGACGCGCTTAATAACATCCGCATTATTCTTTATCCTGGGTTATGGCGCGCGTATTCGCGATGAGAGCGATAAGGACAGGCAGAGCAAATAGAGGAATAGATTAATGCGATCCGCATCGATCTTCGTCCATCGTTCGATGGGCCGTCTTCCCTCCTCGAGGAAAACCAACGGGCTCGCCGTTATTATGCGTCATTTTGCTCTCGTTTTTCGGTCCTCTCGTCGCCGAGCCAGCG
>NW_006263864.1:1714833-1717125 GCF_000469605.1 Apis dorsata | reverse complement strand
CGACCGATTATCCTCGAGTGGCTGCCGATATGAAACATCCATTGCTTGCCTCCGTGCTGGTAATTCAATTTTCATTCTTCTTCCTCGAGATACGATTATCCTTGGTTATTAGAAGTATAATACGAATTCGATAACTCGTCTCGCCGAGAGACGATTATCATTAGAATCATCTTTTCATTTTTATTATTATCGTCGCGACAAGTCGACACACGTACGCGTCGCGCACGTTGCATAATCGCGGCGAGCACAACAGAGCCTCGTAACTATGCTCTGATAAACTCGCCCCCGCGGATCCTACCCATTCAGGAAGCGTAAACCCGTAAGGAACGACGGCCATCGCCGTCGTTCGCAGCGAATCACGAGTCCTCGCGTACAATAACGTCGTCTCGAACGGAGGAAGAGAGGAGGAACGTCTTAACGTCGTAAGCTCTCTTATTATCCGGTTATCGCGGCGACGATACGTTTCTCAAAGAAGAAGGGAAGCCATCTTCTTCGCGAGATATTATTCTCTATTCTACGTATATTTTTGTCGATCGTCGAGTTTTCAAACGATGTAGAAATATCGGCCGATACTCGATAAAATGGGGGAGAAAGGAGGAGCGAAGATAAAGAAGTTTTCGGATAATTCACGCGCGAGCGTCGGAGGAGCGTTGTAAGTCACTCGGACAACACCCTCCGGAATAGTGAAAGGCGCGCACCCGTGAGAACGAACCAACCATTTTTCGAGGGTTTTGCGAGAGGAGAAAAAAGGAAGGAGGAGGGTAGAAGTGGCGGAACTCGCACCTCGCAAGGATAGGTATCTTAACGATCGTGTCTGAGGCGGGAACATATACATTGGGCGTGAAATAAGGCGCCTTTGTTAGGGCAGCTTTTCTTTACAGCCGGCTCCCTCTCCCCAAGCGTGCGCCTTTAGTTTCCTCCGTTTCCACCCTCGCGAACCGCAACCTACGTCAGGATCAACAGGGAACAGAGGGTCGGCGCTCTCCGATTCCGTAGTATTTTCCCCACTTTTCGTCACGCTCGTCTCGCGCGAAAACAAAAAGATGAGAAACGAGTGAAACGGCGACACGCCATCTTTCTTCTCTTCTCCGGCCGTTTTCGTTGTTTCGAAAAAAAAAAAAAAGAAAGGAAAAAATATCGTTTGATCGAACATTTCTTATTTCTTCTAGAATATTCTCAATAGATGAAGATCTGTTACTCGACCTTCAAACGAAATCCGATCGACGGGATATCGTATGCATTCCGAGAATATCAACTGTATCTCGAAACCCGTCACGTCTCGCGCTCCCCGCCATACGCCATGGAAATTTACGATAGCCCGCCATCCTTCCTCTAATCCCTTTTACGGTTACAACACGCCCTTACTTTCTTTATTTCCACGGGATCCGGGGAATTTGGAGCCGCGACATTATCGTCGATCACGCGTCGAATAAAGAACGCGATCTGGAGCGATCTGGAGAGGACGTTTCACGAAAACTGGAGCGTCCCTCCTCCAAGATTTCCAATTGATATCCGCGCATAATCTTGCTATATATATACCTGTATCCGTTCCCTCTTCGTGAACCGAGATCACGCGCATTATTCTATCATTCTTTGATCCTGATTCCGTATGCTCTAACCCTCTTACCCCTCCTCTTCCACCGATATAAAAAAAAAAAGAATCACAATCGTCCTTATATATTAGATAAGCAAGGTTTCTGAAAACGGAGAAATAATGAATTTGCTTCGAAATTTACTTTTAACGTATCGGGGTGAAAGGGGATAGAGCCTGGAAGACGGTTTAATCAGGTAGTTTGCTAATGAACTCGTAGGGGCGCGCAAGTAGTAGCGGTCAGTACATAGCGAGACGGCGCGGAACTTGAGAAACTTGGTTAATGAGAGAGTAGGGTAGGAGGGGGGATTGTGAAACGTAAACATCGTGGACGGCTAACGAAGAAACGTCCACGGCGAAGTGTGATAGAGCAAAAGGTAAACGACGCATTGTTTCGTGATGCTGGATGGGAATATCGAGTACGAGGTGATATACTCGGTCGAAAGTTAGTGGGCAACTATAATGCCAAACGTTTAAATAATGCAACGAATGCATCCATAGACCGCGCATACGCGGCTCTGCATTTCCACGACGCGGTTTCACGTTGGCCGCGTTTTCTCCCCCCCCCTCCCCTCTCCCAGTTAAAACTTTCACGACTATCCGCGGATCGAACTTTTATTGCGGCTTATCGATTATCTGCCATCGACCGTAATTGGATGATTTCTCTGCTCGGGACGTTGATGCCTTCCTCCGGCCGTTTG
>NW_006263864.1:1711186-1714803 GCF_000469605.1 Apis dorsata | reverse complement strand
CTCTCTCTCTCTCTCTCTCTCTCTCTCTCTCTCTCTCTCTCTTTCTTCCTTCTCTTTTTTAATCTTGCCGCGTTCAAATCGATCGTTTTGACGCTCTTAAATCAAATCGAGCGACACTTTTGTCGAGCCGTTCGATAAGGACGCTTCTAAAATTTATCCCGTCCCGTGGCCGTCCTCGAGTGCGATTTCAAAAATTAACAACGCATCGAAGTGGAAAAATTCCAGCCTGCTTGTTGCTCGAAAACAAATTTCCACCGGATCGACGCGTTCCATGATCGGAGACGTTACCAAAATTTACCGTCGACCGAACGCATGTGTGATATACTCGAGGATAGAGAGAGAGAAAGAGAGAGGATGGAATTTGCGGAAATAGCATTTAACATCGAGATCGAGGTCGTGCAGGGCAAAAGGTTTCTCTGGAAACGTTGAATACGCTCGATTCATATTATAATAGCGCGAAACGAGAAATTGCTCTCCTCCTCCTCTCTCTCTCTCTCTCTTTCGTCTAGGAACGCTGCATTGCGGAACACCGTATTGCGACGCGTTCTCCATGCGGTTCGTTGGCGTTCGTAGATGGATCCTCTCTCTCTCCTACACCTACTCCTTTTGTTACACCCGCTTTATACGCGTCATACAGTGTACCTGGCCATCTTACAATAGCCCGACGTCCAACTATAAACGCGTATCGATTCCACGCCCACCGAGATAAATACGGCGTCGCACGGGGGGACGGAATGTCGCTGCGCTCACTCCCCCCGTCCCCGATACAAATACGATCTTCGAAGCAGCCGTGGCGAGAATGTGTGGTGAATGCCGCGAGACATGTATTTTTTTTTTTTTTTTTTTTTCTCTCTCCCAATCAGATTTAATCTCGACGAGGCGCGTTCGACGACGATTCGACGGTATCGAGAGGATAGGAAGGAAGGTAGAGGAAAGAGGAGGGAGGAGGGGAAGAAAACGAAAGCGTATCGCGTAACGGGATCTCTCTCTGGAGGCGATACCTCCACCGTGAAAAGCTTCGATTCCTCCCCACCTACCTATATTACGCCTCTCAATCTCGAAATTTCCATCGGGAGGATCGATACCCCGTCGCCGATAATTATTTTAAATCCGCGAAAGGAACGAATTTCATTCGATTCGAGAAATTTTTAACGACGAAAGTAGATAAGCGAGAATGAATTCGAATTATTTGTTTAAATAATATCGGTGGTATACATATTTGAATATATGTTTATACAAGAAGATGAAACAAAATTGAAACAATGGGAAAAAGAGAAATCCGGAATTATATATGTCGAGAGGATAAGGATTCGAATCGTAGCGGATTTGCCGAATCACCGATATTTCTTCAACGGTGGTGGGTGGTCGAGCGGAAGAAGAATACTCCCGACCCATCGATCTGGGTGGCCGGAAAAATGTAGCCGGTCGCGGCTTATTCACGCACGAGGAGACGCGGTCGGTCTCTGAAAATTTCAATCCGCGATTTCCATTCTAACGAGAGGCGAGCGTCGATCGCGGCGCACCGCCAAGAGGCTTTCAATTTCATGCAAATCGACGACGGGCATCGCTGCAAGAGGCGCGCCAACACATCCCGAGGCCGGTGCGCGCGTCGCTTGCTTGTTATTAAAATGCTTACACCGGCCGTTGGCTCGCCGAAATGCACCGGATATTGCGGATTTTTCGAGCGCCGCAACACGAAACGCTCGGCCGTTCGCGAAAATTTTCTGTCTCCGAATATCTTTTTTCTTTTTCTTCTTTTCGTCGTACAATATCGCTCCTCGAGCTTATGAAAACCGTCCTACCTTTCTTCTCTTTTTTTTCTTTTTGTCGGCCATCTCGATAAAGGAGAACGATTTCGAACGTTTCTTCCCTGCTCTGCGATTTATTCTTTGTTACTCGAGAATCTCGAGATGATTCATCGAGACGAGTATTTACGTTGCGTAAATATTCGGGATGTTGAAAAAAATCATTCGAGATTCATAAGGCATGTCGTACTGAATAAATATAAAGATCGAGAACTCGATCGTTTACGATCGTTCTTATGTTGGCATCATCGTGATTGATTTGGTTCCTCGATATTTACGGAACAAGATGTTCCGCGTGTTCCTTCTTCTTACGTTTCCGCACATCTTTTCTTCGAAAATTCCAGATCTCCGGCTGAAATTTGATATTCGACAAACATGGAATAAATTCGATTTGATTTGAAATCGTATCGACAGTTGCGTTCGCAAAGTATGAATTGAACAAGAACGATTGGAGAAGCAGTTAATATTAAGGAACATAATTCGTGTATAAAAAACAGTGACAAATTGTTAACAAATTAATAGTTTTTTTGGTTCCATGGATCGATTTCACGAACACGAGAAAAAGATTGCTCGGGTTGAGAAAATTTCGTTATATACACGGCAATAAATATAGACTTTTTATTTTATGCAAATTACTAGTTACAGGCGCGAAACTGACTGGCTTCCCTTCAACCCCGTATAAACGCGCTTCCGACGCCTGTTATTAAAGCGCTTATGGCGGACCCGTAGTTCCGCCAAAAAGAAGCATGTTTGAAAAGATGATGAGGGAGGAAGGGGGAAAGAGGAAAAGTGAAAGAGGATGGGGAATCATAACGGGCAGAAATAGGGGTGGGGAGTAGAAATTTTAAACGGACCACTCGCGAACGTTTCTCCATTTACATTCCATACATTTATAATCGCGCTTAGTTATTAAATTATAGTAGAAAATATCGTAAGATGGCCTCTGCGACGAGTCAGCTTTAAATATTTAAAATAGAACGATAGGTCTTTTCGCGGATAGGAAGGACCGACTAAACGACTTTTCTTCTCGTACAGATAGAATATAGAACGCTTCTCCAAGTAGTTGGAACGAATATTAATATTTGATCCCGCTTGAACGCGTTAAGCTTTTCAACGATCTTTTCACTTTTTCACTAAAAAATAAAATCTTGCGTAAATTTAATTCAATGTACAAATGATTTTGGTTCTTATTTTCTGAAGCTTCGCAGCCTATCCATTTTTTCACGTCGATTCTTAGTTATTAAAAAATTTAAATCCATAATTTTGGTCCTTATCTCTTCGTATCTAATCATTTCTCGATATTGATTCCGAGTTACTAAAAAATTTAAATCCATCGCTATCGATTTTTAATTACCGAAGAATAAAATCTCGCACGTATCTAATCTGAATCCAGAACTTTGCTTGTTATTTTCACAACTAGATTTTCGCCAACGATTTCTTGGCATCGGTTCTCTAGTTACTAAAAAATAAACTCTCACTTTGTGTCTAATCTAAATTCATGAGTTCGATTCCTATCTCTTTATACTCGATCTATTATTATGTAACATACAAACGCGAACGTAAATAAAACAATTGGACGCAAATTGGATTCACAATCTGGCGAAACGAAGCGGAAGAAAAAAGAAAACGAAGGATCCAGCTTGATAATACTCTTTCTTTCTTCTGTTCCAACTTGTTCCGTATTCGTCGACAATTTTCGCCGCACTGCGCAAAATGTCGATAAATCGCATTATCCCGGGCCGCCACATTTCTCTGCCAGATTTCGATTTATTTGGCCACGCGTTAAACTCTCTCCCTCTCTCTTTCTCTCTC
>NW_006263864.1:1708892-1711017 GCF_000469605.1 Apis dorsata | reverse complement strand
CCGTGGCACGATTTCCCCACTTTACGTCCAAAAAAAAAAAAAAAATATTTACGCAGCGGCGCGTTATTCGAGCTTATTAAATTTGAACGCCTCCTCCGCCTGTCGGAGGCGTCAATAAGCCGGTGCTCGTCGGATCGTAAAAGAAAAATTGCGGACGGCGCGGTAAACATGCCTGTAAAATTTTCCGTGATAACAAGAAATTGGCCGCGTAATAGACACGCTAGTGCGGTCCAAAGAACCTGCTTCCTGAATAATTAAATCGCTACCACTCGGTCGAAATTCGTGCCTCTTTTTTTCGGGACTCGGTTGATGTACGAATGTCCGTGGTGCGCCACTGTGCTAATTTGGCACGCGAAATAGCCGAGTTGTCGAGAAATTAGTTTGCTGTCGGAGGAGGTCGTAAAACGGGAAAAATTCTTGAATGGGCTCGTGTGTTTAATAAAAAAGAACGAAAGCCTTAATAGAACGTTTCGAAAGGGAAATTTTAAAATACAAGCCTCGTCTCCTTTATGGGAAAATTTTGTCGAAGAAAATAACTTATCTTTTTAAATATTCACCACTCGTCGCGATAAACATCGGATAAAACTAATTGACGGGAGAGAAACGAAATTGGAAATCCTCCCTGGTCCGCTGTTCGACGTCTACGAATGGCGAGAGAGAGAGAGAGAGAGAATAAAAAGTTTAAGACCGGTGAAGATCGGCACAGTGGAATAGGTACGCTCCGAGTCAGGCGTAAAGTTGGAGCGTAACGTTTGCTGCGAATCTCTTTCCATCGATGCGCCTTAATTGCGATTGCGCTCGCTGCACTCGTCGAGAGAGCTCTCCTCGAATTTATGCGGCGAATAACAGGAGCATCGCGAATGTTCCACCAACCATCGTAAATCGAACTTCATAGTTCGACCGACATCTCGAAGAGTTCTTCGAAATTCACCAGGAAGACGAATAACCTCGAGAGCACCCTCCTTTCAAAATTGAATTTCCTTCCACCGTTATTTCCTTCCTTCCTTCCCTCTTTCTTCCCATTTTTCCTCCTCCCTTACAAATTACCGAGTACCATTGCCTTGGCGAAACTAAGTACATGCAAACATCCGGTTTGTCGTTTCCCCTCCGGTTGTTGGAAGAGAAGAATCAAGATGCAGGACGGATAGAGAAAGGGGTGAAAACGCGACGGAGGATGCACTTGGCACGAATCGGTTTCTCTCCTCTCCTCGCCGGCCTTAATTGTAGTTACTGCTCGGCTCCGTCCAGGCTATCGTCGAATTTGCCCGTTAATGCCGATAATGGGAGCACCGACTCGGGTAGAAGTTGCGGCAAGTGAATGTGCGGCCGGCGCGCATCTTATCGCCGTTCCTGGCACCGTGTAAACGCCTCGAGATAACGGCCGATCCCGATAATTATTTTCCGGGGATGGCGTTTAATGTTCCGCCGCAGCGGCAACTTTCACCTTCCTCCTCCCTCGCCTCCGACCTTGCCATCAACTTTGATAAGTCGTCCTCAAAGGTCCTCTCTCGTTAATTTCTCTCGTCTTACGACCAATTTCAATTTTTCGCGCTTTATTACGCGCTTCCACGTTCTCTTATTCCTATTATTTCTTTTCCGTTCTTCGCCAACGAAGAAAAAATCCGTTAATCGTTGGCACCGATGAACGCAAACGTTTTTATTTTCTTTTTTTCCTCTCTCTTTCTGCATCGATCGATAAGCCACCATTCAACTGCCAGTCACTCGATTGGAGAAAAACCGAAGCGAGTTCATCGGGAATTTCGTACCTCCACCTCTCCCCTCCCTGGAAAGAAACACGGAGGGTGGATCGAAATCGGCTTTGGTAACACGTTGGCATCGTTTTCCGGGCACAATGCAGAGCGACGCCGGGGCAATCCTTGGGAACGGCGAGCGCATTTCCCCGGGACACGTTATTTCGTCGATAAAACGGGCTCGGGCTCATTGACATTCTGCCAACGGTGCCGGATTGTACCATTGCTCCCGCTACTTCCTCTCGGCGGGGTCCCGTATCGGCCATCGCATTGTACCGACTCAATTAACGACGCCATAAATGATTCATACCGATATATTACACGGAACGGAAATTACGAGAGTGGAATTGCCCGGTGTACGTCTGTCCCTTTAC
>NW_006263864.1:1707130-1708512 GCF_000469605.1 Apis dorsata | reverse complement strand
CTCCGCCCCCGCCGTGAAATAAATTGTCCGGGAAAGTTGCAACTAATGACGCACGGCCGCGATGAAATCGCGCCAACGCTTCGATCTCGATGTTTTCCGGATTACCACAGCAGCCACGCGATCCCCCTCCCCTGTAAAACAGAAATAACAGAGGAGGTATTGCTGCGTGTCGCCGGATAAAATCTGTTCGAATATTTTTTTTTTCAATCTCGATAATTTGAGAGACGGGGGAAAGAAAAAAAGGAACAGAAATTACGTGTAATAAATAAGTTTACATTCAGAGGGAAGAAAATATCGAACATTTTAAAAACACGAACGCTTACACGAAGCGAAGAAATCGTATCTATCTATACATGGTCTGGTATCCTCTGGTATCATATCTACGGGAGCAGGGAAAATTTGACTTGGAGAAGAAGGGGAGGGAAGGAGAGCTCCGTTCGAATCGATACAAGGAAGAATCGTTTCCGCGAACGAAGAGTATTCTCTCCCTCCTCCTCCTTCTCCTTCTCCCAAGTAAGATGTAATCGTTGGAAGGAGGAGGAAAGGTAGCGTGCACGTGCTATACTCCCGTAAGAGAAGAGGATTCCGCGTGTTGCACGTGCATGCAACACGGCCGAAAACCCTCGATTGGCATTCACCGGACCGCCGGTGAATTTCATTTATATGCTAACTCAAAGCCACGTTGCGATCCCTGTTTTCCACCTTGAGATCCCTGCGAGACGTGTCGACCCTATCTCCCACGTTTCCACGGGACCACTTACCCGCCACCGCCCGTCGATGTCGTGAACGCGCCCCCACGAATAATTGATCCATCCTCGTTTTCTTATCTGCCGGGCACAGCGCGAACAATTGATCAACGCTGAATTCGGACGAATAAGATCGAACGTATTCGTTTCGTGTACGAAAATCTTCCCCGACAGATAATTTTAGATAGAACAGATGTTCAACAATATACGTTGTTTGAATACAATTGTATCATCTTTCGAATTATTTTTAGTCATTTTAATTGTTGAGCGAGGAAGCGGAAAGGTTGTTGCAAGATGGCGCGGGATAATTTGAATCGATCGGCTTAATCGCTGCGTAATTAACACCGCGCGATAATTAAACGGCCACGAGAGAAGGACATCGTTATAGCGTAGAGACGCGCCTCTCTCTCTCTCTCTCTCTCTCTCTCTGTCTGTGTGTCTCTGTTTCTCTCCGAGAGCCCCCTTAAGCGCGATAATTCGTCCTGACGCGGCCGTCGTCCTCAGAACAGGCGTCGCCGCCGAAGAGGGACGACGACGACGACGCCCTCGTATAACGAACGTTGGCCGGGCACGGCTCGTTAGTGGACGACCGGCCGTTAATTGAGAGTTAAATTTCTGTTCTTCGCGGCCTTTGTT
>NW_006263864.1:1704317-1706840 GCF_000469605.1 Apis dorsata | reverse complement strand
GACACGCGTGAAACGCTCGCTCGCGCGAGGAGGAGAAACGCCGGTGAAACGCGTGAAACGAGTCGTTGCTTTAATTAAAATGATTACGCGAGTTTGCTCGCTCGTTTCATGCTCGTTTCATGCAAAAAGTCGAATATATTTTCGCCAACAAAAATTGTCATATCTGTTTTTCGTTAATTATACGGAGAATCTTAACCGGGGAGATTAATCGGGGAGAAACGAACGATTTTGGTGGATCGATCGTGTTGGCCGAGATTTAATCGATTAAATTTTCAAATTACGATTTAAGTTTACCTATTCGCTTATTATTTAATCATTCTTCTTATTTAACTGATCACCTATCAATTTTGGAACGTATCCAAAGATATCTCGAAAGATGAATATTATATAATATAATTTTAACGTGAAGATATATTATTAAAAAGGAAATGCATGGATAATATGGATAGATATTTTTAATCCTTTTTAATATTCGTTAATTCTTTCGTTTGGATCGGATAGTTAATGCGTGACGCGTGTCGCGCATATTGAAACGGAATAAGAAACGAGGCGGTTTATCACGAGGCGAGACACGCGCCCGGTCGTAAACTTTTCTTCTCCGTCGTTCCATATTTCCTCGGTACACACTCGAGAAAGATAGGTGAGGAGAAAAGAAAGTTCTCGGTCCCGTGTCGGCGCGTGTTATGAGAACGAATCCCACAAGGGCTGCTTTTCCGCCTCCTCCAACTACGGTTGGTCCAGAGGAGAGGTGGTGAAATCGGCCAAGTTTTCAACGAAATTTTCTCACTCTTGAAAATATGGAATTACAATCTCCTCGGGGAGGGAGATCATTTTTGCGTAACGCGCAATAGAAACTCGGGATAATCCTCGATATTTCGATGGTAATTTTCCCGTTAGGCGACATCAAAACTTTTCTCTTCGATTTCCATCGTTATTCGAAACAGGAATGAAGAAATAAAGCCAGATATTTTTTTTTTTTTTTTTATTGAAAAGCGTCTACGCGAGATTAAAGGAAGAAAATCGGTAGAAAAAATGCTGTCAGTTTCCAGAGATGAAAGTCGATGATGCGTGAGTAGCTTGATGTGTAGTATGGAAGGGCGTTTTTTCTATGAAAAATCGTCTACTACTATCTATTTTGCAAAATTCTAAAACAGGAAACTGTTTTCCGAAATGTATGCAGTAAAAACGCATATCCGTAAGAAGGGTAAAGCGCGTAAAGACGGAACGGAAAAAATATGAAAAGCGAGAGAGTTTTCATCGGAGGATCCGGAACCTACTATACGTAAACTCTCCGCTACACGCATGGACAAGAAGGCCGTAAAGAGTACGAGGGAATTTTGCAATTTCGGGTTCGTTCAAGCCTTTGGCTTTGAAATTCTGAGAGGAGGGAAAAATTTGGACTCGGCGTTCCTTCGAAATTCGTGTGCAAAAGACCAACGATATATATTTCAATAAACTCGGCGAGGTAAAAAAATTTCGATACAAAAATTTTAAACGAAAATGGGAATCCATCCCTTCAAGGTTTTTTTTCGCTCGAAACAATACGACACGTACCAATATTCGCTCCGTCCAACGAGATTGAAAACGAAAAAGGACAGAAGGTGACGACTTCCGTGAGGCGTAATCGTGGATCGTCTGGCGAGAAGGAGGGGCGCGAATGGAAAATAAAGTGGCGACTGAAAGCTGACTGGTAGTACGGGGGTGAGTTTCAACCGCAAGTAAACGCATACGGACAACGCAGGTTGATAGTAGGTGGCTGCACGAGGGGTAGGGGAGTTGATCGAGGGCCAACGAACCCTTCTTACCCTTTGACCCTTTCGTACACCCTTCTCCCCCTCCCCTCCCCCCTGCCCTGACTGGTAGGGAGTCGCAACCGGGAGGATCCTCTCGGCCGGAAGTGCTTTGCAATGCAAGTCGCCGCCACGAGTGCGCGAAGGTCTTTGTAGCGCGGTGCATCACGATGCTTGTAACCAAGCGTAGCGGGGAATCGATCGACGAGGCGAAAATCCAAGGAAAGAGCGAGCGAGAGGAGAAGGAAGAGAGAGAGAGAGAGAGAAAGAGAGAGTTCGAGGAGACACTCACGCGAACAGCTTTTCATCCTTTTCCACGTTTAAATAGCGTAGACTTTAAACTATCCAGGGTTAGTCGATACCTTTCACTTCGCATCGAATACGCAATCTGTTCTTCTTCTTCTTACACGCTTTTCATTCTTATCGATTTTCCCTCCAACTCTTTTGGATTTTCGTTTTATCAAGAATCTTGCCTTTGTCGCCCGACGATTCGTTCGTTGGGGCAGAAAACGTTGGTTGGGAGGAACGGGTTCATCGACCGTTGTTTTCATCCGCTTTCGCGTCGAGACACGAAACGGCGACAATCTTCCGGTTAATAAATCGCCTCGCTTACATCGCTTCTCGAATGGAATCACGAGCGATCGCGTCGACGAAGAACGCGTCGCGTCTGATTGTGTTTACGTGCGCGCGCGCGGCCGCGTGAATTATTCGAGCGAACGAACGTTGTGTAGAA
>NW_006263864.1:1692118-1703819 GCF_000469605.1 Apis dorsata | reverse complement strand
CCGGCTGCCGATAGTTCACGAGCACCCCGGTATTCGGGATGAAGTGGCCTCTCCTCTCCTCCGGTCCGACGATTCGCGCAAGTCTGAGTGGAGGAATCGAGTGGACGCGGGCCGTGGCTGAAAAAACTATGAATAAATATTCGAGCCTCGTCTACTCTCCTCCCTCCTCTTCTTTCTTCTTTCTTCGAAAAAGAGAGAAAGGAAGCGGAGTGGATCCTCGAACGCGGCACGAACTTCCTTTTCTCTTTTTCCCCCGCTTGACGAACTTGCCTCTCTCTCTCTCTCTTTCATCTCTCTCGCTTATACCGGTACCTTCGCTTCTCTTTTCGTAATATTCGATTCGCGAAACAAAATCGCTAAAAGATATCACGTTCTGAAGAAAAAAAGGGGTTGGATAATCGTAATAATGTTATTTTCGTTGAGAAAGGATGGGTATAAATACACCATCGCGTTCCATATATCTATATATAGGACAGGACGTTCCTCGTTTTCGTGTCTCTCGTTTTATCGTTCTACCTTATTCAAAGAGTTAAACCAGCGAACGAATTAGCCGATTAATCGTGACGCGTGGCTCGAGCTCGATGAACGGAGCCAAGGGGTGAAAATTTCGCGGCGAGAGAAATATTAATCGAGCGATCGATACCGGGCGATGGAAATGTAGGTCGGCCACGCTGTCGCGTCCCCAAGTATATTTTTACACGTCGAACGGGTAACGAACTTACGAGAGACAAACGATTCGGAAACATTCCGCTCCTTGACACGACGACGATAAACCATGTTAAACGATTCACGCGTCATCCCTTGTTCCGTCCATCCTCGCCTTCTCCCTTCGTTTCTCTCTCCTTTCGTTCTCTCGTTCTCTCTTTCTCTCTCTCTCTCTCTCTCTCTCTCTCCGTTGGCCAGCGCGATAACGAAATTTCACGAGATCCAGCGGCAGCCGCGCCGCTTTGAACCGTGATAACTTCCGGTTCAGCAATTTCATTGCTCACGCGAGTCTGCGCTTAGCCCCCGGATTTAATTTATCGTCTTCGTTGGAGCACCACTCGGGGGATCCTGTTCCGTTCACCCTTCCCGTAATTTCTCTATCCATCGTTATGGACGTGCGCCACACTCGTTGCCTGCCTGCGAACTAATTCTCCCGACCGATTCGTCCGACACCTATGCATCGCGTCCGACGTATAAAATTATCCTTCCTTCTCTCCTCCGTGAAACATTATTCTCGAAAGGAGAATTTCCATCCGCTCGGCCGTCGTCGATCGACTCGCATCCCTCCTTGTGTCTCGTTTCCGAGGAACGATCGCGAGGAAAGAATGTAACGATCGTGCAAAGATCGAAATCGTTATTCCGACACGATGGGTACAAAGTTATTACCGCGTGTAAATGGAAGGGGTGTCGTTTAATCGACCTTGAACCGACCTTAACGCCCCCATAAAGTCGATCGTAAAACGGTATCGTGTAGATGGTCGAGGGTCGTACAACGTTCGACGAAGTGATTTCACGCGGTGACCACGAAGAGAGAGAGAGAGAAAGAGAGAGAAATTTTGGTGGCTAGTTTGGAGAGCGACGCGCCGCCACGGGCTTGCGGCGATCCAAGAACCGCGAAACTTGGAGCCGGAGGGAGAACTTGTCTCGAAAGCGTCGATAAACCTGGCAGGTGATTAGAAATTCGATCTCGGAACTCGTCCAAGACTCGAGGCCGTCGTTGGACGCCCTTATCGAGTTTGCTAAGGGTTCTCCAGCTCGCGTGAAATGATTAACTCGCGCAGTTATACGAAAATGATACGCTCGATGATTCGCGAGGCGTGCAACCGTGATAATGGACGTTATCGAGGAATCATCCGCGACGTTTCCATTCGAATCGAATCGAATCGAAATTTTGAACGTCGAGATTGTGGCGCAATTTACATACGAGCACCCGAACACCGATTATCGGCCATTCGTGCGAACCTACTTTCCAAAAATAGCGGGGCAACGCTGAATAAACGTGGTGGAATTAAAGGGAGTGGCTATCAATTACAGAGGCGGCGGAAGCCAAGGTGAATATCACGGTGAAACGTTGCTATCTACGAGCGAACCGGGGGGGTGGTGACGAATGAATCCATAAAATTCCACCCCCGGCGCAATAGCTCCGCCGGGATAGCGATAGTATCTGCAATTATGCTTACGAAACGTTCGAGCTATTTTACTCGTACGTACACACTATCATCTTGGCCACATTCTCTCTCTCTCTCTCTTTCTCTCTCTCTTTCCACCGTTGGTTAGTTTCTTTTCCTCGTGTGTCTCGGTTCACGCACCAGAGAAGAATGTCGCCAATAAAAATGCTCGTCTCATTTCGCATGCAATAACGTTTCTCCCTGTATCGCTGTTCAATTTCATTCCACTTCTGTAATCGACTCAATAACGAAGCGACTCCATCGAGCAACAATTGCAGCTACGTTGAACTTCAGCGGGGTGGCGTTTCCTAAAAAAAGAAGAAAGAAAGAAAGAAAGAAAGGAAGAGAAAACCGCGCGCGGCCTGTCGATATTTCTCCCTCGAACGCATTGTCTCGATAACAATATCGTTATCGCGGAGCGAGGGTCGAGCGGAGGAGTCGATACGCGGTGAGATTGCTGGTCGATGGTTGGTCGCTGCTTTATCGGTGCGGTAATTTTACAACGGGGCGGACAATAACAATTCTCTCCCTCTCCGGGAAGGGAAGAATATCGGAAGGAGAGAAGAGCGGAAGAAGGAGCGAACAAGTCGCGCGCCCCCTCCCCCTCTTTTGGCCCCGACGAGTCTAGCCGTGCGCCGCTCTCTCCCACGGGAGAGAAACGAGTTGGCCCCGTTCGCGTTATTATCGGTTCGTCATCTTTGTCTCGATCGTCGTTGCCAACGACCGCCACTCTCTTCCTTCTCCTTCTTTCCAAGGCTAGACGAGGGTGGAACAACCTCCCTCGCCGTCGTTTCGAAAGCAAGGACGACGGAGGAAGGATGACGAAGCGGCCGGCACTTTGGTCACGTGGACGAGAATGCAGCTCGTTTCGGAGGAGCGGCGGGAATATAATCTGGCATCGGGAGAATGCACTCGATAAGGCCGGGGCCAGTGTACTCTATTGATTGGGCTGCGGCATTCTGTGTCGAATTCTGTGTCCCGTAATCTCCGCCCGCGTTGCACGCACACGTGCGTTCCCCCTCTCTCCTTTTGTTCCAAACGAAATTCTGTTAATTTAATAAATCGGGACGGGACAAAGGAGAATAACCAAGTATATATCCCCGACGATATGATTCGTTTTTGCCTCTGCTACGCCTTTCCTTTCGATCGACTCGCCCGCACGCAGCACTTACGGATACACAGAGTGAATCACCGAACGAGAGGATAGAAGGGGAGGGGGGAAATTTTATTTTTTTTCCTCTTTCCCTTTTGCGTTCGTATGCGAGGGAGGTAATGGAACAGGATGTAAATAACATTTTCGAAGGACGCTGTTGTTCTACAGGTTTTTTCCACGGCAAAATCGCCCTCGAATTCTCGCACGCACGCGATATTTTCTCCCTGTTTTTTTTTATTGTTTCGCCGTGGAAAATATTTAATCCCCACTTTGGTAATGGATTCGATGCGATGAACGAATAACTTGTTCGCGTGTATTTTTATATCCGCGTTTTTCCTCTCGCTGTTTTCCCGAAAATATTTATTTTTCCGCGTTCGCGGTGCGCGATTGGGAGAAATTTCGCGTCCGAAAAAAAAAAAAAAAAATCATCCCTTTTAAAT
Organism: Apis dorsata; assembly: GCF_000469605.1. NCBI lineage: Eukaryota > Metazoa > Arthropoda > Insecta > Hymenoptera > Apidae > Apis > Apis dorsata. The sequence goes on along the minus strand of NW_006263864.1, from coordinate 1,700,073 downwards.
TCAATGGATTTCGATCGACATCGATGTAATCCCGATAAAAGGTTCATCCTGTCTGAAGATTTCCGGGCGTTGCACCGCCAATCACAGTAGTGGCTGTACAGCGAACAGTCTCGTTTCTTGCGTAAACAAGTCGTTTCTACTGTCGGCAACTTCCACCTTATCTCACTCAATTAGACAAACTACTACTTGTTCGTCGGCAAACAGAGTCGCATTTGTTCGCGTTTCTCCGTTTCGTTCATCCCGTTCGTTCGGCCGGAACTCGGATTCGTGGCACGTTTTCGTGTGCGTGCGTGCCACGCCAAACTTTCGAGCTTAAACTTTGCCGACTTTTATACCCTTCCCGAAGGTAGCTCGCGTTTATTAAGAGTAGGGTGAAAAGTCCCGTGAAAGTGGGAAAAATTGGAAACCGATGCTTCGATGCTCGTTTCTTTCTTTTTCTTTTCTCTTTCTCTCTTTCTCCCTTTCTTTCGAGATTTCTTCTTTTTATCTTGCTTTCAAATTTTTTTCTGGAAAATCGTATCTTTGTCGTAATTGAAAATCAAACTTTTGAAAAAGTTGATTGAAAAAGTGATGCAAGTGTTGAACGAGCATGCGATACGTAAGGATTACGCGTACTCGTTGTTCCACGATTCTCTCCCGGTCATAGATCACGCTATCGTGATCGAACTGATTTAAAATTCGCGTGATCCTGACTAATGTCACCAGCTCTTGTGCACGTATCGACCGCTTCCGTCATAGACAAAAGGTTCATACGAAAAAAGAAAAGGAAGATCGCGCTTTACGCTTCGCCCTGTATACTTTTTTTACATATCGCGTGTTGACTGCAATTTAATACATGATTTTCGGGCTTTATTTGAATATTTTAAAATCACCATGATTTTAACTCGAACAATCCCTTAAGCACGGGAGGGAGTAATTTGTAGTGTGTTTGGAAAGAAAGTAGTAAGGGTCAGCCGAGTAGCCGACACGTCAAACGTGGCTTGATCGTAGGCGTTTCGAAAGTATTCCAACAACGGCGGAAGCGTCTAATTCGAATGCAAAGTTTTTACGGTGTTTTACATTCCAACTCGGGCGGGGAAAATTCCAAGAAAAGTGGTAAGAAAAAGCAGAGAACATTTGCAACTGAAAAATATATCGCGATCCACCTGCGGCGACCGCAAGGCGCCAGTAGTATGGGCACGCGATGGTACGGCAGAATGACGTCATGGCCCATGCCGAATATCGCCGAAGAGACACGAAGTTGCGCGAAATGTACCGCCTCGTTCTCGAGCGCCGCTCAGTCTATCGTCGACCGTCGTGAGGTTGTGACGTTTTCGTCGCCGTGTTTTCTTTTTCGTATATCGCATCGGGCTAACTTTCTCTAACTCTTTCTGTCTATCTTTCTCTCTTTGTGTCTCGTTTCTCACCCTTCCTCCCCTCCCCCTCCCTTTCTTTGCGTTCTATACATATGAAATATCCCCGCCTCGATGAGTCGTTCGCGTGAAAATCGAACGGTAGTTTGTCGACTGGTTGCTCCGGCGTTCCGGTGCCGGTGAAGCGGAACGTTTCCCCGTAAATTGTAACGAACTGGTACTGGTAAAGGGGCCGTCGCGTCGAAAATTCGAAATCGAAATCCGACTGCGGTGCAACGACGGAATCTCCCTGGCCGAATTAGAAGGAGGAGAGTATTGATTGCACGCTTCTAAATGAATAACAATCCCAGCGCGGTGGAGGTCGAGCTCGTGCCGCGACTACCGTTGCACGCTGATCTTCGTGGCAGCTGACTGTAAGTGGTTCCGATGCCCGTTTTAAAGTTCGTTGCCCTCTGTATTCATAGTGACGAACTCCCAGCCCCACTCGCTCCCCCTCCTCCCTTCCTCTATCCCCCTTCTCTCACTCTCTCTCTCTCTCTCTTTCTCTCTCACTCCTCGCTCCTCTTCGCCGCTGCTCGTCGCACCCGTTCGCCACCCTGCTCGCTAGACAACCCTGCCTATTTATTCGCGAACGGGCATAAGTAGACGACGTGGAAGCGTCTGGAAGCGAGTGGCGGCCGGTAATCGAAGTTTAAAGTCGGTGGAAGAAATATTGATTCGCTCCACTGCCGTGCGAATCACGACGCTCCGCTGGATCCCCCGTCCGACCGGCCCCGTCCGAAGTTGCATCGACTCGTTTCTCAACCGAGGACCGTGTCGTTAGGAAAAGGAAAAGCGTCTCGGTTCCTCTTTCTTTCGCGATCACTCTACGTACGTATTCAACTCGTATGCTTTCTCTGTCGTTTCTGTGTTCCGTGAATGCACCGTAGAGTTGTCACAAGCGTCACAAGAACGAGCAACAGAGCGATGATGAAAATGGATGCACGATGGAATTTTTGACACGGATCGGATCGCGATCGAACGACGCGGACGATTGGAGGATATTCGATTCCTGTCGATCGATCGAAGCGCGCCGTTCGGTCAGACGCGATCGATCAGAGCTCGGTGCAATCGTCGACGACGATGCGTCCTCCGCACACGCACACGCTTCGCTTGGCGGAGTGCGTGTCTCCGTTGCACGGCGCAAATTCTCGTCGGAGGTTCGCATTTTGTTCACCATTGCGTGAAATGGATCGGTTGGCGGAAAAAAAGTTATCGAACATACCCGCTGACCCGCTACCGTTTTCACGTTCAACTGTCTCTTTATTTTTATTTACTTACTTATTTATTTATCCATTTATTTTGTTTTTTTTTTTACGTTCCCTCTCACGCGAGCGAGTTTCCATCATTTTTTCGCCACTTCTTTCAACGAACGTGCGAATCGTTGGAAATTCGTGCGCGATAATTTTCGAAAATTCACGGATTCTCGCGAAACGGGAGAGCGAGAACGGGAGATTCGAGTCTCCTTGAAGAAGACGACCTCGGTCTCGAGAGAGTTCTTCAATTCGAACGAAGAATCTCTCTTTCTCTCTCTCTCTCTCTCTCTCTCTCTCTCTCTCTCTCGTCCTCGCCGCGCGGCGATACTTTCGGCAGAAAGAGAGCCACAGAATTTTCCATCCACTTTTTCTTATCACTCACTTAACGCTTTGCCGCCTTTCAAATCTCGCACGGTCAAATTTTCACCGCGTCACTAGCCTGTTCCTTTTTTTCTTCTTCTTCTTCTTTTTCATTATTTTTTTTTCATTGTGTTTCCACGAAGCGACTGAGGGGAAAATAAAGAAAAATACGCGATGCGATATCGTTAGATCGATCTAACGCGGTGGTTGAATACATTATAAAATTTAAAAGGGCAGCGGTCCGTTCGCGCGAGTTGAGCCGATCCGCGCCGTTCCTCCGCTCGGAACGTGTTAGGGGAGGTCGTCAAAGTGTGCTCGCCCGGAAGCCTAGCCGCATGAAAAAGAGGCTGTCGGAGGATTCTAGGGACGGATAGAGTGTGCAGGCTAGGAGTTGTTGAGTAGACGCGAAGGGGTGGTCGATAAAAGCTACCCTCGCGTGGCTGCGTTATTACGTATAAAGCGGGGGATCGCGCTCGATGACTGCACTTGGCTTCTCGCGTGCACGCGCTTCGCTTCTCGTTTCGAGCGTCGCCCGCTCGATAATCACGATCGAACGAACGATTAAAACCGTCGNCTCGCCCCCGCATCGCGAATTTTCGCGCTGCGCCGTTGTTATGCGAATATCGATCGCGCCGCTACCGAGAACCGCGATCCCCCAACCCCCTTTTCTTTTGGCGCAGCCTTCAACGCGCGCGCTCTCTCCCCGACCCGAACTACTACTACTTGATCTTTAAACTTGCCTCGTCGAGTCTCTCGCCAGGCGTATCCGTATCATTTTTACGGATCGTTTGCTCCGCGATGGGTCCACGTCCGCGATGGACTATTTGTACGTATGTATGTACGTACGTACAAATAATATTTTTCTCGAGGAGGATTTCGTTCGGTTTAGTGGAAATATAAATCGTTCGTGGATAATGCCTCGCGGACGGACGTGATCCGGCCTCGAAATGCAAACAGAGGAGAATTTATATAACCCAATTTACGAATATAACTCTCTGTACGAAAGATATATCTGACCGATAACGCGACGACTGTTTTAAACCGATTCCACTTATAAACACACGAGGGTAATAAAGTGAATTATGCCGAACGAGCGAAAATTCGAGGATGGAACAAGAAAGAATACAAATTATTGACGTTCCTCGATACGAATCGTTTAGAGATCGATTCGATACCATTAACAAACGTTACCTTTCTTATCTTTTCGAAGGTAGATACGTGGCCAACTAAGGGTGAGTTGGAATTTAGAGAGAAAGGAAAGGGATCGAAGGGACAAAGAGTTTTTTTTCAGGCGGAAAGCGATTCTGCTGGGTGGCACAGTTGAAAGGGCCTTTTCCGCCACTCCTCCGCGACAATCGTTAATCAAAGCCGAATATCCAGCGGAGCACTTGCACTTGCACTTGGGATCAGCTGACTCCGATCCGCCGCCCTTTTCCTCCCTTTTCGCAGCTGGAACGTTCAATGCCTCGTTAATCGCGGCTCGCCGCCGGTGAAATGGATTTTATACCGGGGAGAGGCCGCGATTCGAGTATAATCGCTTTCAAGGGGGATCTATAAATAGAGGCCGCGTGGCATTCCGAAGCGGAACGCGTGAAAATAAATTTTCACGCGGCGTTCTCGGATACGAGCCGACACCACGTGACGCGTATTCCAAATCTGTGGATACTTTTTATCTCCTGCCGAGTTTATTCTCGGATTAATTAGTCGTCGACCATTTCGATTCCCATTCGATATGAATAAATTGGACACGTAATGATATTCACACCGAACATCGTCTACGGTTCGTACGCAATTTCGATCGAAAAAAAGAATTCTGTCCACGAATTATCAATGGAAAAACGTAAAAAAAAAAAAAAAAGGGACGATTTCCAGAACGAGAAGTCGAGAAGAATTCCGGTGTTGTTTGCGCGGTACTCGTGAAAGTGGCGAGCATGTCGTAATCGTATTTCGTTGCAAAGCTGTACTTGAACGCGCTTTCGTATCATCAACGGGCTGGCTCTGTGATCATCGAGACACACGATGTCTCTCTAAAATTAGAATCCACTTCGCCCGTCTGATCCTACCCTTTCCTTCTTCGCCCGTCCTGCTCTCTCCCTGCCACCTAATCATCTCGCTCTTCGCTCCTCTTTGATCCTACCTTCTCTCCCTCTCTCTCTCTCTTTCTTTCTCCTTTCTTTCACCACCATCAAGAGGATACAGCGGGTGGTGGAAAATTCATGCGCAGGTAAACATTGCCTCGTTGTGTCCGTGAGAATTTCAAAGAATCGAGCCGGGAGATGTTTCGTCGAAACTGTTTCCCTCTTCTCCGCGAACTCGTCTACTTCTCTACCAGGATTCCTCCTCCCCTTCCTTCTCCCGTGGTTGTTTGCGATCGCTGTTCGCGCCAACGTCTCTTCTTGATTCTCAGGGATCAATTCTGGACGAGCCACTCCTCTTTCCAAACTTATATTCCCCTGTCAAGTGCTTTAGGAAACAATTTTCAAACTTCTCTCGCGTTTTATAACCACTCCTTGTTTTACCAGTTTCCACTTATTCTTCTTCTAAAAAAAAAAAAAAAGAAAGAAAGGAAGGAAGGAAGAACTCGCCAACCTTCTTCTCCGACTTGCGCTTTTGTAGTACTCTTGGAAAATTACGAAACGATGATATTTCTCGATGATATTTCTGTAACGCGTTAAACAGTTTGCAGCGACAACGGAGTTTAATTGTACGATCTTTCGTAGATAGGTAGGATAGGGTAGGTAGGTGGGTAGATTCCACAAAATTTAACGGTCGATCGATCCGAAGCAAAGAAAAGCCGGCGATTACGGAATAATTTTATTCTCCCCTTCCGTTACGATGTTGGAATTCACTTTGCCCGTCTAATTCCGCTGCATCTGTTCCACCCCCTCCCCCAGCCACGCTTTCGTTACACCCATCCCATTTCCATTTGCTCGTGAACACGATTCCAGCTTTAATATTATCCGGAAAATAGTTCTAAGGAGTAAGGTTGCGTAACATGCTCGATACGAGGAGAATTTCACCACGCATTTTCGCCACAGCGAATTTCTCGCCCCGATGGCGTTCGAAAGAGAGGAGGCCTCGATAAACACGCGATTCGAAATCAATTTGGACGATGTAGTCCCGGAAATATCGTTAAACAGGAGACAATTCCTGCGGAGTGTGTGGACAATTCGCTAATTGGACAGTCGTGCAAAATCCCGTTAATCCCCAGGACCAATTATAAGTTATTTCAACGCAATTGTTGCAACGAACGAACGAACGCATAAGTTTTTCATCCTCGTTCGATAAATAAAAAGTGGACGACTTTTAGAGTTCAAAGTGTTTAGAAAATGGTAGACGATTCTTCACCTTACCTTGATCTTCGTAACGTTGTAAGCTGACGATTTTCCTCGACCCATTTGTACCAGCTTCTAACGCGTCCATTTTCCATTACCATCCACCAGCGCCGCCGTTTTAATGGTAATAGTAATGGAGCTCGTTCCGCGCTTAGATAACACAACGTGCTCCTCCCTGTGTACCTGTCCTCGGTTAACCAATCGTTTTGCAGGACATTCGTTGAATCGCTGGCTTCGAATATACCGCAAGCTTTCGCGATTAAAGATGATGAGCGATTAATTGCGCTCAATTGCGTGACGAAGTAATATTGATTTATTCGTAAAATTATTTTTTTGTAAAGAAAGAAAGAAAGTTCATTTCTCTTCTGTCTAATTAATTCGTGAAATCGCGCGCAGTGACGGCCAAAGAACTTGCTCTCTCGTGAACCTCTCAACGCTATGACAGATTTTAATTTTTCAAATTCGTGGATGAGAAATGTCCGTTTCTTTTTCCTTTTTTCTTTTTTTTTTTCTTTTTCATTGTCTCGACGGTAGTTAGTCGCAAGTAGAGCATCCCAGTCGAGGACAGACACTAGGATTCTAAAGGCCTCGCCGGCAGCATGAACTCGTTTCTTTCAACTAGCTCGGGGCGGGGAGGAAGCTGGCTCGTTACACCATCGAAAACGTTTCGCCTAAAAATATATCCTTTTAAGACCCGCGATAGAGAGCCACCACTCGAGCGCACCAAGTATTTTCGTCTGTCTCTGTATTTTCGCCACAGACGTGCTTTTAATGATTCGCGGGAGGCCTTCCAGCCATTCGAAAAACGAGCAAAAAAAACGAGTTGCGATATCCAGACGCATAGAAGAACGATCCTCCTTCAAGAAGGAGGAAACAAAAGGGTACAGAATAGGAGAATCGGAATTATATCGTCGTGTGAAATATACGCAACGTATGACGATCATGTGCCCGATCGTTTCTTGGAAATGTTACATCCACGATAAAATTTTATCCGCGTTGAAATTCTCGCGATCATCCGCATGGTCAATGATATTCGCCATTTCTCGTTCCCAAGAGACAATGCCAAGAAATAATCTCGAGAAACAGTCGATGACTGATCGTTCCACAGACGATCCTCCGCGTATTCTCGTCGCGGATCGTGAAACGGATGGACAGTCGTCGTTTATCACGAAGAAATATATTTACGGATGTAGATTCGATGGAAAACGCGGGGCTTATTGCGCGAGGGTTGTTGCACCGGAGATTACGTATTCGTGCGTCGTTCGATCAGAAAAGAAATCCGAAACTCTGGCACCTGCGTCGACAATGGCAGCTGCGAGCCATTCCTCTAAAAAAGAACACGCGAGAGAAGAAGTTGTTCGCGCAAGAAGCATCGATCCACCATCGTAAAATTTATAGCTCGACCGACGAAATGAATTCTCGACCAAGACGTAGATAAAAATTCTTCGTATTTATAGTATCCACGCTTAAACGACAACCCGAAATCTCTTTATTCCCTTTGGAAAAGTATCCTTGTTCCAAACACCCACCCTGTGTTCCAAGTGAGACACGGTCCACGGAAAAGCAGAGATAGGCTCTTTCATAAGGATTCGTGGGGCTGGCCTCCGACAAAC
>NW_006263864.1:1689347-1691831 GCF_000469605.1 Apis dorsata | reverse complement strand
GGGACGAAGGGAAGGGGGAGGGGGAAGAAGAAAGCGGGAACGGGGCCAGCCGGCGCGGGACAGCTGGCTCGCAAACGTCCCCGTTTCTGGATTTCAGTTTAGCCCGATAATCTCGTCTCGGTTGGAATCCCGGCAAAGGCTCTTTCCACTATTATATACTCTTTCTCCTGTCCTGCGAGAGCCTTCATCCCAGTGTCCTCCTCCGCTTCCTCCTCCTCTCTCCTCCCCGCGCCACGCGAGAAGACTTATCAAACACTCCGGCCAAACGGATCACCGATTACTACGTCCACCGAGAGGAAGAGGATTCGCGCGAATAGGGGGAGGGAAAGGGGGGAGAGAAGGAAAGAGAGGCAAATGGAATCCCATCCCGAGGATTTATAAGGGCCACGCGTATATTCGCGCCGTAGTAATTTCTCAACGTTCCCATTTTTCGAATCTTCGAGTAATGGATGTTGATCGAATCCGTACACATCTATCGTAAAAGATGGACTTTTTTGTCTTTTTTCGTTAGCTAGAGAAACGACGCGTTTTTTATCATGATGGGTGTATGGATAAGGGAAATAGATTTGTTTTTTTTTTTTTTTTCTGCCTCTATTAACGACAAAGATAAGTTTTAATCTGATATTTCCATCTACGGAAATCAGTCGCAGGTTGAATTTTAAGCATTGGAACGTTGGTCGAATATTGATTGTTGGGAGGGGAGGCATAGATTACATCTGAAATATTCGATACAGCGAACACGCTGTCGATATTCCTTCCGCTCTTTTACCTTCCACTTTTTCTCATCTCCGAATAAAAAGCGCGCGCGATAAACGCGTGCGATCGACGTGTAAAAGCCTTAAATATTCCCCGATAAAAGTAACTCGGAATTTTCATCGGATATGTTTTTTTGCGGATGATCGTAAAATCGATGAGGTCAAAAGAACACGGTCGTCGTACACCATATAGCCGCGTCGTTGGCCGATTTCTCTCCCTCGTTCGAGACATTTCTCGAGCCCGTACCGTTGGATTATAATCTCGTTTCAGAAAGGATGCGAGGAGAGGATGCGAGAAAATTGTCGGGGAGTGTTTGGGGAAGACGGCGAGGGTGGAACGCCAAGCCTCGTAGAAAAATGAGCTCGTAAACCGGAGGAGCGGGGCAGTGAAGCTATCCGAGGTTTCACGAAGCTGCAAGTTTATTAACCGCGGTGCGCGCGCGTCAATCTCGCGATGGAAGAGAATGCCGGATTCGGTGCCGCTGAAATCATAAAGCTTTACGATCGATGGCGGAAAACTTTTCGCGCTTTTAACCGTGACTTTGCCGTTTTTTTTTTTTCTTTTTTTCTTTAGAAACAGAGTACTTCGTCTCGACTTCAGTTTCGACGGAGAATTATACAAATTTTAAACGAATATCGCGTGGTTTTAAATATATTACTTGTCATCGATATCGCATTCAAAATTTATAAGCGTTTCGTCGAATTATTTTCTTACCTCTTTTTTTCGTAATAAATAAATATAACGAATGTGGTGTAACAATGGGGAAGGATATAGGAAGGGAGGAGAAAGTTGCATAGGTCGTAACGACGTCCGGCCACGCTGCTTCGTCTTTCTCACGGATATGAGTCACCTCGAGCGCCAACTTATCAAGCTGTTTCGATCGTTTATCGAAACTTTTTTGATTACGAAACTGTCGTAACTTCGTGATCGTTTCGACCCGTAATGACCCTCTCTTCCGCTCGCGTGCTCCCTGCAAATCCGCTTATTAATATCTCGCAACGCGTGTTCGACCTGACCGGCTGCATTGTTCTCGATTTAACCCGATCTCGTCGGACGGAGATCCCGTTTCGCGACTCGAATATCGTAGTTGAAAAGTAATCACGGTTGCCGATTTACGCGGAGATGAGAAATACTCTCTTGCGGAGTTTAAATTCGAGCCACGACTTCCGTCCCTCCCCCCATACAATATTTATAGAATTTAATCTGAAAACGGGAAGGAAGAGGGGAAGGTCTTGCCTCCTTGGCAAGGAGCAAGCAACCGTGTTTTCGAACTTCACAGCGGTTTCCTTCCACGGCTCTAAACTTAATTACCTCGGCTCGCTTGCGTACAGAACCCTCTGGATGGGTACCCCGCAAAATCCGCGGGGGAATACGTTCGACTTAATCGGCTACCCTTCTTGCATCATCTATTCGCCTGTATTGTAATTGTAATTGGCAGGACGGTCGCGTCTTCCTTTCTGTATCAACTCCTTTCTTCGAGGAAAAATTTAAAATTTAATTAAAGACACCATCGACGAACGAACAAAGAGTTAAACGAAAATGTTCGACATCCCATGATGCAGCGATCCTAACGCTTTACTGTCCGTCGATATAATCGATACCTAACTTTCTCGTTTACCCTCGTCCAATGTCCCGACACTTTTTCAACGCGAACTCGTGAAACGCAACCATCTACACAATCTCGAGAACCGAAGCGAGCGTTTCATCCGAACAAACCGATCCCGAAAT
>NW_006263864.1:1688547-1689014 GCF_000469605.1 Apis dorsata | reverse complement strand
CCCTCGTCTGTTCGAGTAGAATAAATGAAAGCGAAACTCTCCCTTCCCCCCCCCTCTCTCTCTCTCGTAACAAAGAATAGAACCCTCGACGAAGAATGGAGAGTTGGCCGCGAACGGAAAGGATACCTGGCCTCGAATACGGTGAAACTGGCGCGCGTGGGCTGATCGGTATTTTTGGTGGCGCGAGGCGATAAGACGCGTACAGCTAAACGACACCGGTCTCTCGAGCATCTGAACCGACGATAGCGGTAGGGGTGGTTCGAAATGGAATGGGGGAGGGATATGGTGTCAGGGGTGAACGAAATGGACGAGGGACGGCGTGGGACGCGGAGGGGTTGCCGGTAGTGTGTATTGATCGAGCTAGAAGAGCACCCTTCCCCCCCGACTCCGCTGTACTTCGTACGAACGCCCACGTACGCGGTGTTTCGCTCGTGCACCATTCTTTCTTCTTACACGTCGTCCGTTTC
>NW_006263864.1:1683395-1688254 GCF_000469605.1 Apis dorsata | reverse complement strand
TCGCCCACCTTCGTTCGCTCGCCTCCTCCTCTTCCTCCTCCCTCCCCCTTTCCAAAGCTTCTTCCCTATCTGCGAATCTCGACCCCTGGCGGAACGTGTAACGGATTACGCGACCGCGCGCTCGATTAATGGTCCACCTGTGTAATTCTATTTGGCATTCTCTTGCTCGAGAAAATTGATGGCTCCGTTGGCTCGTGGAAACGACGGACTCGGATTGCGAGGGCAGATCGATGCGCGTATTTTGAATCGAGTCGTGATTGGCCGAGAATGGTGATTAAATCTCGTGGGGAGGCACGAAATCGTGGGGTTGATCGATTCCAAGTTTTGAATATTTTTCGTCGCAAGTCCGGGTAGATCGTGACGATCTTTTTCACTTCAACCGTAGCAAAAAATTCGTGACGAGATCTGCCGCCCCATTGCAAGTTCGCTCACGATCGATTTAAACCGATTTTCCTTCCCTGAACCGCGCGAATTTCGATCCTTTTTTCCCCCATCGCGCTGTTTAAATAACAGAGACGAATTCTTCCACCGCTCGAAAAGCCGTTACACCAGCTTTTGTGTCTATTGGCTACGAGATTTATCGAACAATTTCACGGGGGGAGGAAAATCGCGCGATTACCAATCGAGTCACGATTCTTTCCGGTGGAAAGAAAGAGAATCGAGAAAGAGAATTTCTTTTATTATTTAGCTAATCCCTCGTTGCGCGAGACCGCCTAATCAGCCTCGATATCGGGTGCCCGTTGTTCAGCAGCCAGAAATTGCGAGGTTCCGTATACCGTGATCGCGGTTGCGGCACAGAGACCTGGTGTAATTTACGGTTCAGCCAGGTGCGTCACAAGTTGCTCACCTTACGACCTAATTGGGTTTAATTACAGCTCGCTGAAAGTTACGGCGGCGGCGTGAGTCCTTATACACAGGGTGGGTTACAATTACGGAGCCGCCGACAGCTGATTTCAGTTACCGCGATCGGCCTTATTACGCCCTGTCCGCCTATGATTCCCTCTCCCCTCTTCCCACTCTCAGCCCGCCCTCGACCGGCTTCTAGTCTCTGCTACGATTTTCTCACCGTCCCCTCCCTGCCTCCTTGTCGACACCCCCCTTTCGATAACGAGGCGGTTAACAGTCGCTTCTCTGATCGTCCGCTTGTCTGAACGCAATCACAAGCGGGGCAAACAGAGCGGTTAATCGATCATCAAACCCGGCCTAACGCGACTCGATTCGCGCTTTGATTAGAAGGATACCGTTACGAGTCCGCAAACGAGATGGTGGAAATCTCGCGATATATATCCCTATCGATTCGGCGATTGGATTAACATTTCGCCTCCTCTCTCTTCGCGAAGATATCATCCCGCGACGTGTAGGGTATCAAGAGTAGCAGGCGTAATGTTTTGGAGGGAGGAGGGCAAAAGGCGCCGCGAGAATTTCCCTCGAACAAAAGAAACTAAATATTGACGGTGGCGGAAACGTTCTCGTCGGCCCTCTTCACCACGAGCTGCATTTCCGCCTGGACTTAGGTTCTTGGAGCCTCGATTAAGAGAAAGTGGGAACGCAACAAGAGAGCTCTGAGCGCGCAACTCGTTGCGCTCGGAAGTCGCGACTCGCGGAAGAAGAGTTGTTTCCCCTCTGGCGCGAAGTGGTGAGTGGAAAGCGGAGGATTGAACGAAGAATCGGCCGCGTCGCGGAACACGTCGTCGCATCGACGACGATCGATAGAGAATTCCCGCAAAGGTATTCGGCTTAATCGATCGCCATCCGCGGTCCGACCGCATTTATGCACGTTGCCTTTCTCTCTTTCTCTCTCTCTCTCTCTCTCTCTTTGTAACTTCTGGCGAATTTCCAACCCTTCTAGCCTTTGCTAACCCACATACTTGTTTCAAACGGTGTTGTTAACCTTCTGGACAGTGGATCGCGCGAAACTTTCCACCTATCTCGCTAATTTTCATTGTTTTTCTCTAAGACTAACCGTTAGTTCTTTTTCCTCTGTCTGTTATTCGTAGCTCGACAGAAAATCTCTTCGAAACGATAAAAGAGAATATCTACTATGAATCGATGCTTTTTAAAAAAAGTCCTTTCCTTCACATGTATATAAAATTATGATTCTATATATATGCGAAACGAAATAGAGTCAAGATTCTTTCTCTGTTTTTGGCGGTGAAATGGCCCGTTTTTCCGGCTTCGTTTCCATATTTTCGATTGAAACGAGCCGACGTTCAAAGAGGCAATTAACGACGCGCACGAGAGAAATTGCTATGCTCGTTGGAGGCTGTAATTAACGGTTACCGGTTGCGTCCAATGAAACCGGGAATTAGCATTGCGCAATCCGTGGGACACGCGCGATGACGTTTCATACGTACGTTCCGAAGCACGCCGTTTATTAGAGTTCGATGGCGGATAAATGGCGAACGGGAGTGGCGGTCCGAGTAACGTTGGGAAATTTAATATTCCGAGCCGAGCGAGAAGACCGTGACAGGCCGTGTCGTCTTAAAATATGGTCGAATTGGAGGGAGGGGGAGGAGGAGGAGGAGGAGAGAGGGGGTCGGAGGGATAAGTGTCATTCAGGGTCAGCCACCCGGTCCCCGGATAAAGGATCGAGTTTCTGGCTGTCAAAAGGGATCGCGAAACCCTCGAATAATCTATCCGTCCCTTTTGCTCCCGCATCTTGATACGCGGTGAATTAATAACCTATTGCCACTCGATAAGAGATCATCCCTCGACGTGAAAAATTCAACGTCGAACGGTCCATACCTTTCCAATATTTTCCCACCGGACGGTTTGTTACGGCGAGACGCGTGGTAATGGATCATGAAGGGGGAGGAGAGGGGAGGGAGAGAGTAGAAGAAAATGTTAAATTGGTATTTCAGCAAGAAGTGCATCAACGTCGCGTTTTAAAGATCGAAGACCACTTTTCTCGAGCTGTATGATGGATAACCCATGATCCATATGAAATCGTATGAGCGGTATCGAAGGCCGCTGCGCAGTTGCAAGAAAATATAGTGATACGTCATCGTTGCGGGAAGAAAATTCATCGATTCGAAATAAATCGTTGGAAGAGATGGTTACAACGAGTTTTCTACTAGTTCGCGATAGATCATCGGAAAATCTTTTCGCGAATCTCGAAAATATGAATATTTTTCAGAGACTATTAATAATATTAATACGTTCGAAGGGAAGAATTTAAGAAAACGAATTACAAATTATAAATCTAATGTAAAAATATTAACGTTTCTTCGAGAGATCTCCCTAAAATGGAATCGGCAAGTAACTCGTCGATACATTGAGCAATGTCTGAAAATCCACATTTGATCATGCTCTCCGTTTCGAAGAAAATTGGAATCCGTGTGGCGAGCCGGGATTAAAAGTTGACCGATTCGAGCTCGAAGGAGACGACGAAGACTGGGCCGAACGATGGTGAGGAGAGGCGAGCGGCGTTAGTCGGCAAACCGCTCGGCTAATCCCCTAATTACTTCGACATGGTTAGCGACCCTGTACTAACCACGTCGGTGCCTGGCTCCGTTCCCCGATCGTTAATTAAAATGGCATTTCCTTGCAGCCGCGGCAATTTCCAGCCAACGCGGCGCGCATAAGTCACGACGGTCAATCGAGCTCGTCTCCGAACCGTTCTCGATCCTTGGAAAATTTATCACCCGCTCCCCCCCGCCGAGATAATTTCGTTTAAAGAGAGAAGGAGTACACTTTTTAAATATCACCTTGTGTCGATTCTTCCAAATGGACGGTGAATTTAATTATTTAAACTGCGATAATCGTTTCTGCCGGTAAGTTATGGACCAATATATTTTCGCCAAAGTGTGACAATTTTGGAAAACATGGTTTCCAACTTCTTTCGATTCTCAAAGCTGGAAGCTAGAAAATGGCTAAGTAGAATCAAATTTTCTCGGGGCGAGAGTAAGAGTAGATGGGATTATAGTCTAGTCAGTTTTAGGGAAACGAGGTCGATTTCCAAGAATTTCGTTACGCTTTTTCTCAATTTTGCAGAGAAATTGAATTCCCTGGCGACTAGCTACGTGGTAAACTGTGTTTTCCGAAACATTTATACGTGAAACGAGAAATACACTCGATTCAATTTATCCGCAACACCGTATTAACGGTCGATTCGGGGCAAAAATATCGAGAAAATATCGCGAAAAACTTATACAAATACTGGCTCGCGATAAATGCCACTGAATTGAAGTTTAATTATGCAAAATGCCGCCGGCCCAACAGTTATCCGCTCTGATCATAATTATCCCCAGATTCATGACTTCGTAATGATCGCATCAATATGATAATGCGAACACCGCCATTCGTCGACAACGAATGCGCTCGTTAAAAACCATGTTCACGTTCGATTTCGTGCCTCGAAAATTCTCTTTTTTTCAAACGTCTTAACGAAAAATCCATCCTCCCCTCCGATATTCGAGATAAAAAAAAATTTACGCGATAATAGCGGTAATAACCAACGAACGATTACGGACCCATGACTCGAAGCCGCTCGAATTCGCGATTTCTATCACGTGGAACACGAGAAGTATGGGAGAGAACGAAACGAGCGTGGTCATCGACGATCGATTCTCCCCCTTAAGTAATGCGCTCGGCGACGTGCTGATTCAGGTACAGCAGCGAGGGTGTTGCGGAGTCTGCTCTGGTCGACGACACCCTCAACGGAAATCCTCGATCTTCGTCGTCATCCTCCTCGATTCTGGCTCCCGTACAGTCAGCATCCGCGGACACGGTCGACGCTGCGAATCTATCCGATTCGAGAAAGTACGTACGATAGAATTACTCTCGTCGTACCATCCTTCCCCCACCCTTAAATCCCCCTTTAGATCGCTGCACAGTTCTTTATTATCGAACAAACTTCT
>NW_006263864.1:1680760-1683029 GCF_000469605.1 Apis dorsata | reverse complement strand
ATATATATATATATATACGTATTATATATTGTTGATTGTTGTTGTTGTTGTTGTTGTTACTGTTGCTGCTCGGCTGCATTTCGTTCACCATTTCGTCCAGCAAGTAACCGCTAGCCTCCGGTTGCGTCCTCCGGTCACTTGTTTATATCCCGAGTAATTAAATGGATGCGATTTCTAATAATAATAATTGTAATCGCGACGCTTTTACTAGTAGGCGTTTTACGATGCTCCTCGCTCCTCGCTGCTCCGTAGGAAACTCGGTGAACCCGAGTTGTTGTTGCTTATCTTTCTTACCTTTCTCTCTCTCCCTCCCTTCCCTCATGTATATTCCGCTGTACTGTAAAGTTGTTGGCTGTTGGACGCGTTCGCATGCTAGATGCAACGTAGCGTAGGTTTTTGAAAAACGTGGAACGAAACGTGATCGATGGATCGTGATTCGAGACGACTCGCTCGATCTTTCAATCTTCCAAAGGTATACAAAGTTGGTTCGAGCAAGAAGGAATTAAAGTTGGTAGTGAATTGGGATCAAAGTTTTTATTTATCGAAGGGTGATTAACCAAACACGGAGGGATTTCCTCGACGAGGGAAAGAAAAAAGAAAAGAGAAAAGAAGAAAGGGAGGAAAAACACGCGAGTAAAAATTCCGCAGAGGCAGACTCGTATCCACGTTCTTCTCTCTCTCCACGGTTCTTGCATTAGAAAGTAAAACTAACTTTTCCTCGGGTGCGCGTCGATCTTTCGGCCTCGCCTTTAGACGCGGTAGAAAGTGGCCGCGTCTCAACTGCCGCGTCACCATGGCTCAGAAAAAAAAGAACAGATTTTATTCGTTCACGGAACGAGACATACAGTTGGAAACTTCTTTTCGATGCAGATTCACCGCCGTTCCACCGTAATTTTAACGCGGCACGGTACTCTTCGAGCATCTCGTACATTATTATATCGCCATTGAATTGAAACCAATGAATCGTCGTAAAATGCAAGAAATGAAAGAAAAAAAAGGAAAAAGAGAAACATCAGCCTGCGCGAGAACGAATAATTCGTTGGATCGATTTGATTCGTGGTTATTCCTCGTGACAGTTTCTGTCCTCTCTCTAGCAGTAACATCGATCGCGAATCACGGGCCGCAGTCAGTAAGTTCTCTCGATGACGCTGGCAATCAAGGAGAGCGCGATTCGTCATTGTCGAGTCGGGCGATCGATAAAACTTTACGAGCCACTCGATGGCCAATTACGCGATCCGATTCATCATAACGCGTACGCGCGAAAAGCATAAGTAAATGTTAACGATGCCCATCCATCCATAGATGGATACACGAGGCTGCCACGCTTAACGTCCAATCATTCCACGATAAATCGTTGCGGAATAACGTGGAGTCGCGCGACGTTATCAATCGTTTTCGCTCGCGTTTCGACGCAGGCGTCGAGTAGACAATGTCGAAATTAGCATCGTTGCTTACCTCTCTGCTTACCTAATCGTCTAAACGTATCGTTCGCGTGATGCGAAGAGGGTGATCAGAGGATATTGCGAGGGGATAACAATGCGATAACCTTGGGATATTACAGTTATTGCGAGAAAGCGGATAACGAAACGACAGAGATGGGAGGCGTTCCGCACGTGGAGGGTGGATTGAACAGCGAGCTGTACGCGGTCCCTGTGAAGCGGAGGCAGCCCAAGGATCAAAAGAACAATGCCACTGTGCAGAACAATAGCCAGGAGAAGCCCGCTGAGGTAGATACCACCGATTCCGAGGACAAAGATGAGAATCTGCCACCGGGATGGCAGAAACACGAGGGTGAGTATCCGAGGGAATCGATATCGTAATCCATAGACGGCTCGGGGTGTCACTGTAATCCGTGGCGGCAATAATTGAAATGAACGAAATGACTGGCTTTCCTACAGACGAGAACGGACCTTATTACTGGCACGTAAAGAGCGGGAATATACAGAGAGAGCCACCGGAAGCGCCACCGCATTCCAAGAGGGAGTCGCGTAGAAGCCTGATCAAAGACAACGACAGCGTAAGTGAAAATTTCGGAATCGAAACGCGACGTATGGATTTTGACGCATTGAGACACTTTCACGATTCGATGATGCAGATAAACAACTTCCACACGTTGAGCGGCATGGTCAATACCGTCACCCGCAGTAACACGAGCTCGGCCTTGGATCAAGAGTTGGAAAACAAGAGAAAAGTGGAGCTAGCTCTCAAGTGAGACACTTTATCGATATATCTTATCGTATCCAATTTTTCTTCGATGCAACGCTTCACC
>NW_006263864.1:1674501-1680611 GCF_000469605.1 Apis dorsata | reverse complement strand
TTTTTTTTTTTTTTTTTTTTTTTCAGGCGAAGAAGCTATCCCGCACGAGCGGATTCCGAGGGCAGGGACAAACCTATCAGATTCGCCGTACGTTCCCTCGGGTGGACCGAAATCGCGGAGGAAGATTTGACGCCTGAAAGAAGCAGCAAGGCCGTCAACAAATGTATCGTAGACTTGTCCTTAGGAAGAAACGACCTTCTGGATGTGGTTGGGCGATGGGGCGATGTTGGTATCGATCGAGTGAATCCGATTCCGATGCGAGATGGAAAGGATTATTAATCGGAACGATTGCTTGAAATTTTTCAGGGGAAGGACTTGTTCATGGATCTGGACGAAGGCGCGTTGAAGCTAATAGACCCGGAGAATCTTACCGTGCTCAACACGCAACCGATTCACACGGTGAGGGTGTGGGGCGTTGGCAGAGACCACTGCCGGTAAGTGAATCTTAATCAACATTTTGAAAAACTCGTTTAACTCGATTCGATTAAAACTCGTTTATGATTTCATGCCTCTTCTTCGATCCCTCGAACGATCTATCAAAACAGCGAAAGGTAAGGACTCGTTCCTCAACAATGGCGTTTATCTGTCTTCCGCGATCTGTACAAGCGTGCGTTAATTCGTGTCGTTGTTCTTTCAGGGACTTTGCGTACGTGGCAAGAGACCGATCCACTCGAAAACACATGTGCCACGTGTTCCGTTGCGACATTCCGGCGCGCACCATCGCGAACACGCTTCGCGACATTTGCAAGAAGATCATGATCGAGCGATCGCAGCACCAGAATCTGGCGAAACCGGTGGACATCAATGGGCGAACGAGCCTTGCCACCAGACCGACCAATCTGCCCACGGAGCATCGACGTTTCCATAGAAACGGACAAGCGCTAGTCAGTAAGTAATCCAGAGTAAGATTTTCAGAGATGGAAGAGAGGAACGAGTGAAACCGTTGACCCGTTTTCAGCGCAATCATTCCCAACACCGATGGAAGAACCGAAGAAGGTGTTGCGAGCACAATATCTCGGATCCATGCAGGTTTCTCAAGCGACTGGAATGGAGGTTCTCAACGACGCGATAGATCACATCGTTGCTAACACGCCTATCAATCAATGGCGAAACGTGAACGTGGCCGTCGCGCCCAGTATGATCTCCATCCTTACACCGAACGTAAGTGGATCGATAAATATCCTTTATTCGACGGCAAATAGAAATGACAATGTGTCCGTTTTTAGGAAGAGAAACTTATCACCGAGTGTCGAGTGCGTTATCTGTCGTTCCTCGGAATTGGTCGTAACGTGAAACAATGCGCCTTCATAATGCACACAGCGCAAGATCTTTTCATCGCACACGTTTTCAACTGCGAGCCTAGCAGCGGAGCTCTTTGCAAAACTATTGAAGCTGCTTGCAAGGTGGTCAATCGTTTCAGATTTTTCAATTTTCTCCATTCTTTGGTAGTCTATTTCGATTAAGTTTTTATACGTAATTATGCGCGCAGCTGAGGTACCAGAAATGCTTAGACGCACATCCTCAAGGCTTTAGAAACGCTAGCAGCCTGAACACCCCGAGCGGAAAAGGTCTTGGCGCCACCTTGAAATCTTTGGTTGGCTCTCTGACTGGGCGTAGAAATAAGCAGGGTGAGTCCTGAGACGAGGCTCTCTCGCTGCAGGTAAATGAACATTCATAATCGTTGAAATGTTATGTAATAAAATAAAATAAAATAAAAAAAGCAAAACGATAAAATAATACATTCTTTCACGTTCGATGAACGATACGATCGCCAATCATAGAACACTGTGTTGTAGTTGATTCCTTCGCTCGTTCCTTCACAGGAACTGTGGCCGCTGCCTGCTGAGCGAGAAGTGATCAGACACAAGCATCTACAGTCACCTCTGACCTTGAAATACTTCAGCGGATCGCCACCCAGTGCATCTCTCAGGTCACTCCTTTCGCCCTCTCTGGACAACAGGCGCATTCAACTGGCCCGTTGGGAGAGCAATCCTTAAGTGGAACACAGCCGCCACAGGTCAAGCCAACTAAAGAAGAAGAAAGAAAGAAGAAGAAGAAAAAAAAAAAGAAACAAAGAATCGTATTCTTACGTTAATCGACTGAATCGTGAATTCTGCAGAGTGCTATACTAATTACCACAGCTATAGTGGACTACGCTTACGTGTGTCGATATGATGTTATGTATGTTACACGCAGTGTCAGACAAAAAGAAAAAATAAAAAAAGATAAAAATATACCGCCGGAGAAAAAAAGGCGTGAAAGTTCGTGGATTGGGGCCACGAAACTGGAGGCAGGATTCGCGTCCCTTAGGCGAACGGGATAATCCTTAGAGAGGAACAAAGATCAGCGTAGATCAGCGTCTAGATCGTGTTGCGAAAGTACGTTTTCAGAGAACAGAGGGAATCCTGCAACGATTTGGTACAGAGATAGAGCGAGTATCTGTATATATTCGGAATGGTAATTTATCGCGCTAAATTTAATAAATTCGCTGGATTTAAAGGAAGTCCAGAGGAGGAGTGAAAGGGGAACGACGTGCGTGAGTGACGGAATGACTGAAGTAACGTTCTAGCGTATCCACGAGGCATTCGAAGATTGAAAAAGAGAGATAAACAAGCTATGGAGAGCTTAAATGTATAACTTACATGTGTATTCTCGGATGTACAGATTAGAGAAACGAGACGAGGATGACCAGACCACACGAAATAAACACGTAATACACGCATTATATAGAAGAGACACATATAGGAATTCACGCGACGGAACACACGAGTACTTACACGTGTGCATTATGTATATGCATACATTAACACAGACGCGCGTACAGATACACGGACACTTACTTACACGAGCAGGTAATAGGAAGTTTATTTTTTATGGTGAATTATAGAAGAGTTTGCACCTTTTTGAAACGAAGGCGATTAAACGTATTAGCGCGACCGTCCTTTAAATCCACGGGAAAAAAAGAGATCGAGACGAATCTACCAAGCTATCGATTTTGAGATCGCAATAAGAAAACAGTATATATAATATATACATATATTTATATACATACATATATATATACACATATATCTGTGTGTATATAAGTATATATTATTGTACGCACAATCGTTGTGCAATAACGCTAATGCCTACACAAAACGATTAACAATTTCATTCTGTTGAAACGGTGTAACGACTCGTTATCGTCATCGTTGCATCGTTGTCGTCGTCGTTGTAACGCGCCTCGCTGAACAAATTAATTATCGCTGAACTCCATCATACGCCCAGATACTGCAATGGCGTGAAAATTTTTAACGATAATAAAATTCCGTGTTTGAAAAAAAAGAATGAAAGAAAGAAAGAAAGAAAGGAAGGAAGGAAGGAAGAAGAAATAAATACCCAGCAACTTGCCAGCAGGGAGCTTATTCACCGCCACGACGATATCCCGTTCTCCGGAACGGTTCGAACGTTGACGCTTTGACTCTTGCACGCGTGTGTCACGCGATCACAGAGAGAAATAAATATATTGCGTACACGTATTTATTATCCGCAAACTCATTATTCGCACGTGCACAGCGTCGAATGCATCTTTTCACACGCGACGAACGTTTTCAAAGATACCTGGAGACTTGGAACCGACAGAGTTTTCACTTCCTCTGCACGTTCTTGTCAACGGAAATCGTATCACGTTTTTATCATTACGTATCCTGCGAATCATTGTAACAATTCTCGGAATCATTGTTCGCGAGATATACACGACCACACACAGACAAGCACGACATTCGAAAGGATACTCCAAGTTTGTACTCGCCACTGGGTCGAACGTCGAATCGTCGTCGACGAAGTGCTCGCGATGCCTAATGTCAATCAGTAGCTTAGAGAAACCCGTGAATAATAATTAATTACCCGTATGTACGTGTATCATCGTGCGCCGTTCGGTTCGTTTTCTATCGTATTAGCTTTAGGCAATTTTCCATATTCCAGCGCCGAATTTTTGCAGCAAATCGCAGCGAATTGTACAGAAGAAGAGAACGAAGAATAATGTCTACTTCGTCCGATCCTTGATTATTTTCGTACGATTACCTCGCGATTAGACACGTGACGATGTCGCGAACCGACGTCTCATCCACGAACGATTATATACGCTAATTGAGAACAGTGACCATCGTCTAGCTTTCATTCGCTCGTTCAATCGCGCTTCTCGCGTTTCACCGAAAACGTTCCTAAGAAAATAGCGCTACTCTGGTTTGGCTCTACGTTTGGTGCAAAAGAAATATCGCGACGAATAGAATAGGAGAAAATACGAAGGTGTTCGACAAATTGCTGTGCAACGATCCGGAACGAACCAGAGAGAAACAAGACGAAACGGGACAAGAAGCGGCAAAAACCCGTCGGCCGTTTACGTAACGATATATGTACTGTCAGTAAGAAAGTTAGCAAACAGTAGGTCAGTGTTAATGTCCCGGAACGAGAGATTATTTTATTCGAAGGGAAAACGTTTCCGTCAGGCAGAATAAAAATCTCTCTCGTTGTCTCTCTTCTCGAAAGGGAGAGAGAAAGAGAGAGAAAGAGAGAGAGAGAAAGGAAGAAAAGAGAAAGGTTCCGATGACTCTCTTGCTCGCAGTGCATCTTGATCGTCCATCGATGACGGCCACACGTCGTGGGAGCCATCGTCATTGCAAAAGATACAAAGTTGTGCGGGACCCAGAACGAAGAGATATTTCTATGTAGCGTTTAAATAAGAAGGATGGCTGGCCGGATATAGGGAAGAAGGTTGAGTGAATAGAGCATGAATGTGTAGAGAGGATGTAAGAAAGAGGAACGCGTGCGTGATGTAGAGTTGCTTGATGAGGGATTTTCATGTGACAATTATATCTAGATGAGGATGTAAGAGATAAGGGACAGAATCGCGAAGATGATTTTCATTCTTTGTATATAAGAAAAAAAAAAAAAAAATACACGTTACGAGGATCACCTGCCTTTTACTGTAAAGAAGATGAGGAAGGAAGAAAAAAAGAAAAAAAAAAGAATGTGGAACGTTAACGAATGTTATTAAACGAGAGATGATAATTACTGCGTTCGCCGAAACGCCTCGTCTCTTGGCTGAATGTTATAAATCGGAAGAGAAAGTCTCCAAAAAGGGGGACAAGTATTATTGCACCGTGGCTCTTTTCGGAAAATTCCCTTTCGATCTATCCGCAGCTTCGAAATTTCCTTTCACCCCTTATATCTTTTTTGCGTTCCTTCCGTTATCTGGTCACTCTCAATCTCTGGAACGCGGATAGACTTGAGAACCATGTCACGAATAATAATTGAACACGAAATATCGCGCGACGAGGCCTCCCGTGCGACCCTAATTCCGGAAACACGGATCCCCTATTTTACAAAAAGAAAGAACCAGCAACGTTTCTTCTGCTATTGATATATCGTTGATACGATTTCTTGCTTTGATATACATATAAATATATATATATAAATATATATATAGTTGTTGAATTTATATTATCGTAACGTTAGATCGAGCGAGCGATCGAGGGTGGCACGAGACAGCCTCGAGGGCGCGGCGTGTGAAGATATAATGTGGTATGGATGTAAATATTATTATACATTCTCGTATAAAAATGTAATAAACCAAAGAGGCGAAAAGAAAGATCGAGAAGAAAGTTAAGGTTAGCATCGTTGCACCTATAAAAAAAAAAAATTGAAACAACTGACATATTATAGAGGATATACTTACATACATACATACATACATACATACATTCATGCATACATACATACATATACACGCAACACACAAGCACATGCATTACACATAAAAGAAAAAACACATATTCACAAACTACACGTAGCTTAACTGTCTCCTTAATATAGGTGTTGACATGTCGCCAGGAAGGATACGAGAGTATCGTTGAAAATACCACTCGAGGATTGAAAGAAATGAAAAAAAAGGAGGTGGAGGAGGGTAAAGGAGAAGGGAAGCCACTTATAACTGACATAGAATAGTGCAAACCTAACTATATTTACTGTGACATGTAATATCCTTAATGACAAAAAAAAAATGCGATCTACTTGATAGGAGANGTTGTTCTGCACAAACACGATGCTTCATTGATAATTATAGTGTC
>NW_006263864.1:1664879-1674480 GCF_000469605.1 Apis dorsata | reverse complement strand
TCTCTCTCTCTCTCTCTCTCTTTCTCTATCTCTCTATCTTCAAAAAATACGTACCTCTCTATACCTTATGGCAATTAAATGTATCCAACACGATATTTTCGATCGACAATTCGTTTCGGGAAATCGAGAACGAACGCTATCCGCGTACGACTATCGTTTTATTCGATTCGAGCTCATCAAACGAATCACGCATAGACACGCATCATCGAAGGATCATTCTAATTGTAATCACGATCATTATCATCGCCTCGATACAAGTATAGGGAATTCACAGTCATCGTCATGTCGCGTAATTAATAAAAAAATAAATTCTAAAATGGAAAAAGAAGATATCACTATCATTGACTATCAAAAAAAATGGAAAAACGAAGAAAAAAACATGAGAATAAGAGGAGAAGGAGAGGAAAATAATATATTCGTATAATAATGCTCGCGTGACGATCGGCTTTTGGAACCGTCGCGCGATCGATTAATTATTGTAACGTGGACGATAAAAAACGATCGATTTTTCCGTCGACGTTACGAAAAAATCCCAAGCGAGCGTCGTTATTCAAGAGCAAGCCAACGAGATTCTATTTGGAACATTTTAGCCAACTATTTTACGTTCTTTCGTTTTTCCTTGGAATAGAATCTTGGTGTGCGCGTGTATCTTGAAACGAGAACAAGTTCTAAAAGGAGTGAGGAGAGAAAGAAAAAAAAACTGAACGACGCGTTTCGTTATATTCGACGAGTCCACGTGTCATTTTTAGAGCGTACGAAAGGACAAAACACTTTGTATGCCCCTCCCCCCCCCCCCTCCCTCCCCCATTGTTCATGCCCATTTGTATTGCGTAGATGGACCGATCGATAATTATAAACGAACGTGAAAATACTATCATATATATATATATTATATATATAAATATAAATATATATTATATATATATATATAAATATATATATAAAAAAGCGACAGAATGAAACACTACTGTAACTACACCTGCCTCTTGTGAATAAATGCCTATTTGTTTCTTTTCAATCTCGTTGTTACTTATACATCGATCGAACTTTTAAAAATTCGAAAAAAAAAAAAGGATAATTACCTAATGGATCTAACTTAGCGGATATCATTTATTAGGAGACAATATAGATCCGTAAAACAGATTTTTATTAAATAAATATGTTGTCATAATCGTTCAAATGGAATCATACAACTATCATACAATCTCGACGAATACAAATCGTCGATTACTAATTTACAAAGAAGGCTACTTGCGCGCGCGCAAATTGCGAGCACATATGCTGCGCAAGCGCGTTAAGTGATCCGCGAGCAACCGCTTCGTTGTTACTTAACACCGATCGTTAATTAAAGCTAAGCGTTCAGACTGGTTATGAAGAGAAAGAATGTCGAGGAACATCGTTGCGGTTGACCGACGTAAACGCGGGTGAAAAAATTTTTCTAGCATGTTATTGCACTGTCGTTGTGTAAAAGAATGTTAGAATTCACAGATTTGTGATTTCCATCGCTAACTGAACAACGTCTTATCTTCTTACAATTTTCGAATTGTGTTAAATGGAATTTCCTGGTCCATTTGGACGGACGGACGGACGGTTGATAATGAATGGTAATGAACGGTTTAAATTAAATAAAGAAAAAATATAAGCTTAAAATTCTCTTTCAAATTTCCAAAGTTCAATTTCATTTTCTTTTTAGTCGATTATATTATCGCCAATAACGATAGTGCCATCTTATATAAAAATTTATCGTAACAATGATAAAATGTACATATATATACTATATATATATATATCCATATCACAATCAACGATAAAAGAAATTTTATTCTCGTAAAATCTAACGTAAGACACACGATTCTATCACAAACGTTTTAATATATTTACAGCCACGAATTAAAAAGGATAGACTCCGTTTAGGCCGTGCCATTGCATCTCGCCCGATAAAAAAGAAACGGGAACGAGAATGCCGACTATAGTTTCGCTTAAACGTATCGCTCGGAATAATGATAAGTTTGTACCCGCGAATCCGGAGATCTTTACGAGAAGACGCCACTAGAGATCGTTCTTACCGTGGTAACAAGTCGTTCCACGATTACGGGAATGACGAGACGTTCACCCAAAGGGAAAAGAAACGTTCGCTAAGGTATACTAAGTAATCGTTTAAGTTTGCCGACTGGCGCTATTCTTCTTTTCTCGATCGTATGAACAATCCAAGAAGAAGAAACTTTCTTTCGTTGTNTTCGAACACATACCGTGACATTTTACTTTTCGAGATTTAAATAAAATAAAAAAAAAAAAAAAGTAAAGCGATATATCTATCAAATATATATCTGTCAAATACATTTAGGAAACATAATGCGAGAAAATCTACCCAAAGGAAGAAAAAAAAAAAAGTAAAGCGATATATCTATCAAATATATATCTGTCAAATACATTTAGGAAACATAATGCGAGAAAATCTACGCTAAGGAAGATAAAAGTCTCGAGATCGAAACACGATCTCGCGATCTTGCCAAGTAAGAGACGAGTTTTCTCATAAACTTGTCAGTTGATACAAATCGTCGTGAAAAACGATGCACGCAAAGCGCCTTTTATGGCGTGTTGCCGCTCGACTACGGATCCAATCTATCCGTTTCCAAACACGACGAAGAAATGAGCGGACGAATGGTCCCTGATACGCTAGCGCTACGATGAAAAGTATTGGAAAAGATCCCTTTTCGAGCGCAGTCTTCTTCTCTCACCGTGCAACGGCCTTTCTTTATTTCCATTTCGCGCGACAAATTTTTACGCGAATAGTCATTTTCGTCAAAAGAGGCCGAACATCTTTTTCGACGAGCCGGTACTCCGTTTTTTCCTAGCTGGCGCCACAATTTCTGAATTTTCAGAGTTCGTAGCAGTGATAGAGCTCGTGACAGGCATCAACTTGCTTCGAACGTGTTCGTCGAGAAGAGATTGCATGTCCATCTGCCATTGTTCCAACTGTTGACTCAGTTCGATCTTCTGTTGGATAGCTTCCATCAGTTGGCTGTTAGCCTGCAGGACGTCTATCCTCGTTTTCGCCAACTCCACCTCGGCCCTGTTCTTCCTGGCCACAGCTTGATCCCTGACCTTGTAAGCCTGCGTCAAAATTTCGTCCTTCGTCAACTGCGAGTGCTCCATATCGTCACGAGCTCTATCGCGTTCCTCCTTAACACCGCGCAATTCGGCCTCGCTCACGCTCAACTTGCTCGTCACATCGAGCAAAGCCTCTCCACGCCTTTTAAGTTCCTCTTGCGTCTGCTTCTGTTGATCCTTCGCGTTCTCCAATTCTTCCCGCACCCTGTGAAGTTCCACGGCCAAACCTAGCTCGCCGGGTGCCCCTCTGCCGGATAGAGCCAAGTTGTATACCTCCTCGACTATGTCCAACAAAGCACCGGGACAATTGGTCTGCAAGAAAAAAAAAGAAAAAAATGAATAAATAAATAAAAGAACCGCTCGTACAAAGAGCATATGGCGAACCACTCGTGAGCATAATGCGCATTGAAACTCGGATCGATCGTGGAGAGATATCTCTGTCTCGCGGCAAATTGCAACGAATCTTATCAGAGCAGTGCAAATGAAAGCGACCGTGTAAACGAAATAAAAATACAAAAGCAAATATAAAGCGTTTTATAACGCTCGGGGGCTTGACTATCTGAAAAACACGCTCGATTCGTTATCTACGATCAGAGCGGGTGTTCCGATCGGTGAACCGAGCACGTCTCATCGAGTTTTCGTGGGCGTTCGACAGAGGTTCCCTGTAATGCGTTGCCGGAAACCGGAAGTCGGAACAAAAGGAGCGTGTTACGCGAGTCCCTTACCGAGCTGGGGAGAGTCTCTTGGCCGTTGGTGTTCGCCTCCTCCGCTTCCGCAGTGTTGTTGTTCACGATCACGAGCATGGACTCGTCGCAATCGCTCTGCAAACCCGAGTCGTCCTCTCCCCGCCTCAGATGGACGCACAACTCCTTCAACCGCTTCACCGCCCTCGCCACCTCTGCACGCAAATCCTCCTGTTCCCCCAACGAACTTCCGCTCTCCTCGCACTCCATCTCGGCCTGCAGGGACCTCGGTGGTTTCTGTATCGAGCCGGATCTGCCTCTCCTTTCCGCCTCGATGACCGCCAATGTCGCCGCCAGTTCGTCCCTGTGGATACGATCCATTAATGATCGAAACGTCGATCGTCCGCGTGATAAATCCGTTCTCTAAAAACCGAGCCAACGGATTCGATCGATCCGCCCTTACGTTTACACACCGATGTTTACCGCATACGGCGAACGATAAGCTCTCGTAAGCCGACGAAAGAGACAAACAAACGCGATTAGCTTAGAGAAAAATCGATCGTCCCCCCACGACGAAGGTATAATCTATCTTCCTCTGTTTCCTGGGAATATATTTCCTAGTACACGAATATTTTTATCCTCGCAAATGACGGAGAAAAACTGTCGCTTGGAAATAAAAAGAAAAAATGCTCGCTGGATCATTATGAAACGAGATATGTATTCGAACGGATATCCAACTACTGTATACAAATATCGTGCATAAATTACACGGTAAATACTTCTAGAGGATATTAAGTGACAAAAATATTAAGCCTCACCTTTCCCTTTCGGCTAGCTTCGCCCGGTGTTCCGCTTCGTGACCGAGCCGCTCCAAGGCCGTGGCTCTATCCTCGGCTTCTTCGAGGGCCGCCATCGCTCTCGCCCTCTCCTCCCGCAGCTCCAAGGACCTCCTCTCTAATTCTGCTCTTTGCGCGGACACTAGCTGTACCTGGAACACGCCAAAAACCCGTTGCGTTTATGCGACTCACCTCTTATTCGATTTCCCTATTACGTATATCGAGCTCTGCCAATCACCTTACCCGTTCTGTTCATAATTCCGCGTATCTCTACTGCACACGTATTCGCTGACGCTGCGCCACAGCGTCGTACACGTGACACGGCCTTAGAGCGCGTGCTTCCGGTTCTTTCGTAAGAAGAAACTGAACTGCGTGGCGCACGTACGTAATCGACGACGGTGTGGGATTCAATAGTATGTTAATTAACGGAATAGAGGTTTTGGGAACGGCTGGTGGCTCGATATCGGTAGCGTCACGTGTGCCTCTCCTTTCTGTATATACTTTCGACCTTGTAATAGATACGTGAAAGGGAATAACGAATCCTTCCGTTTGGAGAAAAAGACTTTTTAACTTCCTACGAGGCGAGAGATTGAAGAATTGCAAGGTCATCTCTCTTCTCGACGCGATCCAATTTTCCTCGCGAGAATCGATATCAATCGACACGAATCGATAACGCGGGTAACGAGTAGACGTTTTACGTCCAATGAGAATTGGCGAGCGAAGGGCATTTCCTGAAATTCGAGTTCGCGCCGCGTAAGAAGAGACGAAAGGGCGCAGGAGCGAAGGACGAGGGAAGTTAAGTCGATCGCCGAGGGTCACGACTCGTTGTTATACGTTACTGCTCCCGTGACGACGGTGCATCGCGATCAACTTCTCACGATCGAATCGAATTAAGCGTACACGGTTCATTGATAATCGCGAGAATCATGCATATTCATATACACGTTCCTTTATAACCGCCGGCGAACAATATCCATTAACCATAATTGGAACGGTAGAACGAGCAACACGGTTCCCAGAATAATTATTTATCCACGACGATTCGTTAACGATCTTGGGCAAAAAAGAAAAAAATAAACAAACGAGGTTCGCGGTCGGGATAATCAATCGTTGGACACGGATACACGTCAAAGTTAAGGGGAGGGTGGTTGCGTAATGAATGGCGGAGAACGGAAGGGAAACGGAACGATTGCGAGAGAGTGGATCCGCCGCTTAACCACGCTGCCAAGGAAACTATTAATTTACCTCGTCCCTGAGAACCTCCAAGCTACTGACGTGATCCTGGAGCGTGGTACTTCGGAGGGCACACTTTTCCCTCAGCACCTTGACCTCGATGAGCAGCTGCTCTTCCTGCTTCGCGGCTTCTCTCAGCTGATCGGCAAGCCTCGTGTTTTGCGCTGTGAGCTCGGCGACCAGGCTCGCCTGATCTCGTTCCGCTCGTCTCGCGCGCTCATTCTGCTCCTCCAATTGACTCCTCAGCGTCTCCACATCCGCCTGCAGCTCTAAATTTCTCGCCTCGTTTTCGCTTATCACCTCCTCGAGCCTTCGACGGAGTAGATGCCTCTCTTGTTCCAGACTCTGCGACACAACAAACAACGGGAACGTTAAGACTATTATACGGGATCGATGAAAGCCAATTAGCAGGATATCCCGGTGTTTCGTCGTCGAAACTTTCTTTTTTTTTCTTTTTTTGTGTCACGTGTCGAAACACTGGAGTGCAAGTTTACGCTATACGTATCCACTAATTATCTCGGATACCTCGATACATCATTTCGTATATATCGACAAAAAATACTACTGTACTTTCTCGAAAGCGGCTGTTTATTCACGCAGGTTGATTCACGTAATAACGGAGAGAATATACGGAGGTTTTTTTGTGCAACTTATGGTTTCTTGCATATTTTCTTCATTATTCACTCTTTTTATCTAAATCAGTGTTTTTTCCTCATCTTTTTCCTACATTTTCTCAAAATCTCTTTTTCCTCGTTATAACGATCAATCGAATTTTAATTATATCGATGATCAGATGACGAATACAACAAGGTTATTTTCTTAAATAAAATTGCCTGTGCCGAAATATTCAAATTATTCCTCCTCCGTGAAACGTTCACCGCAAGTTGGGAGACACTGAGTTAAACTCTCACGGACGTGGAGCTTCCAACTCCAGGAGACCAAGGGAAGAAAAAGGCATAAAAGCCTCGACGATATTGAAATGATAAAAAGGAAAGAAAGAAGGAAACAAACTGCGACGGCGGTCTACCTCAACGCCTGTTTGTAAAATCGACGACTGGAATCGCTTGGTTACCTTCGACCTCGAAACATCTCGATCGACCTACGAAGGCTATCCGCAAACGTCCCTGAATGGAATATCGAGAGAGAGAGAGAGAAAGAAAAAAAAACAGGATTCTGTGACGGCGTCTCCTTTCTCGAAATTCTCGTCTCGTTTCACCGGGTCCGCGTCATTCGTCGAATTTTAAAAAGATTGGCGATGATTCACCGTCTGAACGAAACTCTCTCGCCTACTTCTCTCAGGTTCACCACTGCATGACTGCGGTGTGACTCGAGACCTACGAGGAGATCCGTAGGTGAAAGGACGATGTTTGGCTGTTTCGTAACGGAGCAAAATCTTCAACACTTTCATCATCGCGGACGTCGAAATCGTTGTCACGAACCTTTTCTTTCCTCCAATTACTTGATAATTCGATAATTTTCTCCGAGAGATTAAATTGTAACCACGAAATCGTATTATAATCGAAATCATTCTACTTTAACGATAAAGTAATCTGATTTATCGATTGGCTTCCACCTAAAATCGATAACGAATTAATTAAACGCGACGCATTTTGATCGATTTCCCAGCAATTACGAGCCATAATTCGAATTTTAATTACATTATAATTATCGTCAATAGATGTTCGATGCGCTTGCGTTTTTAGGAAAAAAATTTTAATTCGATTGGATCCGCGCAACGGTGGTATACAGTTTTGCGGTACAAAACGCGATTGAGAAGGTAGCCGTAATGCAGGCCTGTACGTAACAATCGCACGGTTCGATGTCAGTGGGGTTTATCGAGCTAGAAGGTACGGCCTTGGTCTCCCGTGGTTATTCATCGACCTATCGTCCGTACAGCCACGTTACTGCTCGATCGTTCAAAAATTGTCAGAGACTGGGGAATTATTATCGCCAGAATCAAGTCGTTAAATCTATCTTCGTAATCATCAATTCGCACGTGTTAAATTTATAAAAACGATGTCGATCGTTTCGCGAACATTAATTGAGACTTTAATCTCAATTGTATCCATATCGAATATCTCAAAGTATTTTTTCTCTTTCTTTTTAACACACGTTGATATATATATATATATATAATGGATTAACGATCAATACAACTCGACACAATTCAATTCGTACCTGGAAATTTGACAAGCATTCCATGGAATGTTTGATACAGTAATGTCGCTGTGAATGCCATTTTAACAATACCCATTAGAGGCTATGTAACATACACAACAATTTTATTGTCCTCTCTTGTGAAATAACCTTTATCTTTTCCGGTTTTAACTTAAACGGTCGAAGCCCCACCGATTATATCCGCCTCGAGGTGGCTAAACTCTCTTCTCGAATGCGCAAAGAAAAAGAGAGAGAAAAAAAGGAAAGAAGTGGAAAGACGAGATAAGTGCATGCGCGGAGAGGATACGGCAAAAGGGACAAAGCACGGACGGGACTGAAAGGCAAACACGTGTGTGATGCATATAGGAGACGCGTGTGCACGTTTTTTTTCATAAGGTATGTAACAACGGCCGGAGGCAACTAGACGGAGATCCATGACTCACGGATCTCCATCCCGTTCCCTGCGAGTGTTGCTCCGATTGCGCTGCTTTTCGTCGATCACGTTATTAATAAACGTTTTATTTGCTTTCGCGTTGAATTTCATTTTCTAAAATATTTTTATTTTTAGCCGAAAATATTCTTCGCTTTTTTCAGTAGTCTTCAAGAATTTTTCCCGCTCCAGATACGCTATATTATGTACATTTAATATTGTATCTTATCGTAATTCTTTTTGTATATGATATTAAGAGATCGATAACATTGATATCCAACGAGTACGCAATTTATTAATATCGCTTGGGATGAATCATAGATAAACGGGAATTACAAGTTTTATTAGTTATCCATCTTGCAAATTTAAACATCTATTACTTTCGATTAATTCTATCTGTTTGATTGCAAACTACACGTGTACTATTATTATCCACGAGCATACCGGCATGGATAATTGCAAACACCTTGTCTATCATTGTGAAAACGTACACGTGACACGTGTGTACGTTGAATCACGAACCACGTTCGACGTTTCAATCCTTCCCGATAGACGTTTCTAATGTTAACTAATGTCGTTATTGATGAGATACCATCCTTGAGAAATATTTTTATTGAAACATAAAATTAATTGACAGGAGACGCAAGAATGATTGCTTCGTCTCTTAAACACGTTGCATCTTATGTGAAACATTTTTAATCGATTGGAAAATTCTGATTAAAACGATCGAAACTTGCGTGTAAAACTTGCAAGAGTGTACGACAGAGTCTTATCGATAATCCATCTCGATCGATTAAAACGATCCAAGATTTCGTTTCAAAAAATTCGATTTCGAATTTCTAGATAACTTTGTCGAACAAATTTTGTCTCTCCGAGGTATAAATAACCCGAAGTTACAAGTAATATCATCCACGAAAAGATATTCTAATTATATACTCCATGGCCAAGCAATACATCTTCCGGCACACTTTATCGGACTTCTAATTTAATGGCTGAGCTCCTGTCGCTTTCTGCTCGAAGAAACAGACATCCGCTCCGATGGAAAAGGAAATAACCGAAACGAGGAAGCAGAGCGAACAGTGACTGGTACGAATGGACGCGAATCTTCGATTTATCGTACCTCCACCCGAGGTATCACGTGCTCATCGTTT
>NW_006263864.1:1646269-1664719 GCF_000469605.1 Apis dorsata | reverse complement strand
TTAAAAAAAAAAAAAAAAAAAAAACGTGTAAAAAACACGATTCGGGCAAAAATTTTGAAATGCTGAAACGCGCACTTGCACCTTCTCGCCAACGAGAACATTAACGATCCGCCAATTGCGAAAACGAAATGACGAGCCGTGTTTTTCAGCGTGTGGCAATCCCGCGTATTTCCTTCCTCATTGCACAGGTAATCCTCGCACTGCGTCTAATTTAATTACACGGGTAAGGCCTTCCCCACGACGGGACATCCTTCGTCCCGCGTTTCTTGGCTCCGTTGTACCGTTGCAGGAAATAAAAAAATTAAAGAAAGAGAATGAGGCAGGCAAACTTCGCGACATAATTGCGACGTTTGAATCGTCGAAAGAAATGAATCCTGGTGTCACTAATCGTGACTTAATTACAGGAAGGAGACAAAAGGTTTAACAATTAACAACTTTAAATCGTTTTTTTCCTTTTTTTATCAGCTATGATATCGATACGTGTTTTATCAAGAAAATTTTATTAGTTTTATCGTTAATTTCGCGGATGGAAAAAATAATTTCAACGGAGTAAAAACTTTTTTTCCACGTTTTTTTTGGATTTTCTTTCCTTTGGATGGAAAAAAAAGGAAATCATTTTCTTTTGTCATCTAACGCTTTACGAGCTATTGCACTTCCCATAGATAAACAATTCTAGATAAATATCGATGGACTTGGTTGTTCACGATTAATCGAATATTATCGATATTTTCTCGCTCGCATGCCACGGACATAAGTCACGTTTTATCGGGGGAAAAAAATAGCTAGATTATTTCATAATCGCGATTTTCATTGGTAGAATATAAAGCAGTGAGAAATATCGCGATAATCGCGATTTAATTGGCATTGCACTTCGCGGTGACGCATTGTCGGCTGGCTTTTGGCGTTCACTTTCCCTCAGAGAGGAAAACGATTATGCGAGTTGAACCTTCTCGGAAAGGAGGAGGAGAGGTAGGAAAAGGCTTGTAATAAAGAGGCAATGGCCCGTGACGAGCCCGGCAATGATCGTACAGTTAGTCGCGCAACAAAGTCCATCCACGTGTTGCGCGATCTGCTCTGGGCCGGTGAATTGAAAATGCGTAAAAATGGAATTGGATAAGTATTACGCTATTTAAAATATCGCCGCCTTCCTTTCACCGTTGCCCTTTGATAGACTGCATTGACCTTTTACGCTTCGAGCGGAATGTATGACTAATGTTTCTATTAAAATTATTTATGAGATCTCGTAAGTAAAGCGTCCCGTTTAAATCGACCCAAACGCACTATATTAGCTTGGAATCTGAATAAAACGAAATTAAACGACGTGAAATTCAATACGATAATCCGAACGAACGATTTTTCGATATCGTCGAGTAGATTCGAATGGAACACCCTGTACATATGCATAACGACTTGCTCGATGGCATAACCGGTTTTCCGTGGCTAAAGAATTTTTTTCAAATTTTGTCAACCGAACTATCGTTTCAATTTGAAGAATCGCAAGAAGACGCGGTCTCAATTTCGAATTTTCGAATTTAAAAAAAAGAATCGAGGATGAAATAAATAAACGCTCGCGATTCTCGCGTGACAATGGCGGCCGGATAATACCATAGCCGGATATGTCCATAAGCATTAACACGGACGAGAGGAAAGGAAACCCGTGGCGATCGGTGTAAAGCGTTGTGTAATTTCTCCCGGGTCTATTGCGGTCGGAATATCGGTTCATCAGAGAAAGAGCGGCTAATTGGATCGAAGCGTGACTCTTGTTCGATTGCATTCGACGGCTCTCTCAAGAATGTTTCCACAGTTGTTGCTTCAATGTTCCTTGGTCGCGATTCCTCGCTCGAAACTTCGATAGCAAGGCGATATTTTCGTTCAAGACGTACGCGGACGCATACGTTCTCGACGTGTAAGGCGTCGTGTAATTAGAGCCACGTGAAAAACAGAAGCAGGTGCGATGCGTCGTTCGAACGTAACGATTGCTTCATCGACACTCGATAATCTAGGTGGAAACATGGCTCGACCCGTTGCGTTGTTTAATTGCGCGCACAATGTACCTAACCAACTTTGATATCGCGTTATCGTTTTACGTAAGCGATCGCCTCTCACCGATCTGCTCCAAGGTACCACGAAACTCGCCTCCGATATTCACGATCGAATATTCAATCCGGTGTGACGAATCGCGGTAAAATTTTACTACCTCTTAAAACATTGCGCAATTTTACTAGAAATCGTAGGTAAGTAGAAACGATGAAAGTGGATATATTTGGCGAGTTTGAAATATAAGTTGGAGGGAAAAATAAATTTCCAATGTTCTGCTTTGCCTCTCAACGAGCTCGTATCTATGTATCTCGAAACTAGATACACAGTCGAAATTCTCGATATCTGTACGTCTATTCGGTGGCGAGGAAAATTAAATTTCGCGTGGAAGGAAAGTGGATCACGAGATCATTGCGGGAATGCGAGCACAATGCTTTATTAACGACTATCTTCAACACAACAGTGGCGAACTCGTAGCAATCTGCGCTCGGAATCGAGGCTGTTATTAAGTCATTACTGGCAGAAGGCTCCCGTGGAAATTGCGCAAACCGCTTGATAAAGGACACGTACGAGTAGCAGCGCGTATTACGCGAGCTAAATTGCGATCGATGATCGAAACTCGTTGGAAATGATCGAACAACGTTTGAAATTTTCTTTCTTTCTTTCTTTCTTTCTTTCTTTCGAAAAATTTCACTCCGTTAAATTCCGATTAATCGAAGATATTTCGTCCCAATCCAGATTGGGATCGTGATCGAGGCTGGATTCGAGGTTCAGAAACACGATGTCGGTGGTTTAAAACCGCTTTGGAGTTGGAAAAGTAAGAGTGGCGATTATCTGCTATGGAATTCGTGAAAGTAGAAGGTAAGTATGCGATTAATAAGATTAGAGGTAAATTACAAGAAACTAAAAGAGGCCGGTGTGTCGTAATCGCGTCACCGACGGTAACTCGCCGCAGCGTCCTTTCGCGGCTATTATTATTGTTTACAAAACTTATGTGACTCACCGGCAATTAAAACGATATTGAGTAACAAAGAGTTTGCGGTTCGTGCACCTTTCGAAATGTATCAAGGCTGCCGCGATACAGAAGTACGTCCGAAGTTTTTATCTTGATTCTCTCGGATCGATTCCCTCAAGTTTCATCAACGTTTGAAATTTTCCGAGAATTTTCTGCGTTTTTTTTTTCTTTCCTTCTTTCGAAAAATTTGACTCCGTTAAATTTCGATTAATCGAAGATATCTCGTCTGAGCCGATTTGGATCGCGATCGAGGCTGGATTCGAGGTTCAGAACTAAGTCAACGATGGTGTGAAATATCATCTAGAAGAAGAAGCAAGACGACACCTGACGCTTCTTAGGTTCTTTAATGCCACTCGCAAACTATGTGATCGTAGGTAAATCAACCGGTCGAGTAAAACGAAATAATCGATACGATGGTACAGAAACAAAAAGCGAAAAAAAAGAAAACAAAAAACGACGAGGAGAAGAATAATTCTCCATTGAAATTGTCAATGATCCGTTATTCTTTCACGCATTTCTTTCATGATCTACATGTTCTGTATGCTCATCTGACGTGGTGGCGCCATCGATTGAAATCGTGGGAAATGAGGAAACAGTGACAGAACCGAAGCGACAGTTCCACCGAGAAAAATCGGTCTTATCTTATTTTACAATGGTCCCTTAAGCGGTAAACCGCGTCTCGAGAAACGAGCGTACCGATCTCCCGTTTCAAATCGTTATTCGACACCGACAGGTGAGAGTGCACGCACTTTATACACGCATCGTACCCGTGCTACTATATTATGAGAACGAAGGAAAAACCGACGCGATTCGAGCATGTAACCGCTAAATTTTCCCTGTCGTCAAGTTGGAGCGCGCGCGCGCGCACAATTGAATTAACCTAGAATACGAAGAAAAAGGAAAAGAAAAGGCAATTCACGGGAAACAAAAGGCGATAATTAAGTACCACTTCTTCCAATCCAAGCTTTCAGAAAATTTCTACCGTGACTGTTCGTTTTTGGAGAGCATCTGAAACATCAATATGATTTCTTATTCAATGATCGATTTTCCTTGTAATAATTTGCTTTCTCCAAACTTAAATACACATAATTTACCTACTTATTATCCTGGTTGATCCTGAACCAGGCATGAAATTCATAAACCAAAATAACGAGAAACTTATGAAAGTTCGTCTAAGTTAAAATCTTAGAGGAGACATCGACCTACCATCGCTCCCGTCATTTTCACGTAGCCTCCAAACTCGTGTGCCTTGTTAGAACGTCACGGTACATTTGTGGTTTGGCGCAAATTCACCGTCAAATCAATTTCACTGCATCTCGACTCGTTTGCAAGGAAATAGCTCGTGGAATGGGCGCGCAACCACGCACATTCGCTCACAGTTCGCTCGTTCCCCGATCTCTACCAGCACCCACTCCCGAGGAACAATGGGGAAAGATAACGAACGAGGTGTAACAAGATTAAAAACAGACAATTGGAGTTTCCGACTAACGGTACAGAAGCTCTTAACTAGCCTATTTCGTGACAAACAGCGGTGAACTTCTTCTTCTTCTTCTTCTTCGCTGTTTTAATCTTGCCTCTATCCGTGTCTCTGTCCTCGAGTTTGCCTTCCCGTGCCAACCAATTGTGTTCAATTTGTACTCCTGCTAAATTCTAAAGAGCAATATCGTTATTTTATGATCCGATATATAAACGCAATTGATTATACCAGCTTGCAACGAGGAATTATCATGGACGAACGAGAAAAAGGACGAACATGAATCCACCTAGATATCAAACTAACGGTATTTAATGTTTCTCCAACGATTGCGTGATATTTCTTTGAACGATATTTCGACGAAATCCTTTCGATCCCGTGGAGATACAACGTTAGAACGTTAACCTGGTTCGAACGAAACGCCTACGATACGATCGTTTCTCGAAAAAAAATTTCTTGATCGTTTAGTTGAGTGTTTTCTTCGGACAGAGAGCACGCGACGCGAGAAGCTCATTTAAAACGAGCTGTTGAGAACATGAGTGCCCTTTCGACTCGAGTTTCAATGGTGTCGTTAAAAAAAACTTTCACTATACAATCGCACCGTTACTCTAAATGCTCGAAAACTCTAAGACAATGTTCGTCTCGCTGGAATTCATGGGAAAAATATGTAATATTTATCGACGTTTCGAATGAACATTAATAACATGAACAATAACAACGATTATGGGTCGCCCCGAACGAAAATGAATTATCGTTTTTCGCGTGCATTTGCATCAACGAGAGATAACAAGAGAGAATTAATAATACTAACAACAATTTATTTACGTTCCTTTTCATGCGCCCGTAGGTAAACAAGCCGAGGAAAGAGGGTAGAACGTTCCTCCAAGTCACCAAGAAGTAACGGTTCGTTTTTTCGAGGACTTCCGGTTCTTCGCGTCCTCCTAGGCTTCGAATCGCACAGCTGCAAACGATTTCTTCTATTCTATGGCAATTTCTGCCTGTGGTCTGGGAACCATTATTGTAACGCAATGGATATTTATTTTTCCCTTCGTGAAAATTATACGTATCTGTCTTTGAAAATCACTCCGCTACGAGTTGGTTCAATGCTATCTCTCGGCTGCTAATCTCCTCATTTGAAACTAACTTCTTCGCCAATCCCTGCTGGGTCAACCGTTCGGAACAAAGCTGGAAATACCCTTACTTAAGAAGGCTGGTTCACGATTTCGTATGAAAAACGAGTCCTTTGTCGAAAGCGAGTTTTCCTCGAGTCATTTAGGCAAAGAAATGGCCCCGGATCTTAAACAGATATATAAGCAGTCGTGGCAATCTACCTGTGAACGCAATTGTTGAAAAGTTGGCCGACGCTCGAAACTCATCCAACTCTCAAAGGGAATAATGGGATAAAGGGAAAGGCAATGGATTCGCGTACAATCGTCAAACAACGACGATCTCACGACGCATTTTCCTGCCAATATTAACCTTATAGTGCTAAATTCTAAATCCTAAAATACTCGACGCCTCTACTAGGCGCGGAACGTAGCCGTGGCTACCTTCGTTTCGCACTTTCTCACACGATTCTTGAGGAATTGTATAATGGACCGTTGAAATTTCCCATCGAATCGGGGAACAATGAGGCTAATTATGTTACGTTGTTGGAACGAATTATTTTTAATGTTTACCATTTAAAGAGTTTCGTTAAGATTAAATTAATTTACTATCTGTCGATAATTACGTGTCTAGACAAATTGTGTAATATATATATATACATACATATATATATATATATACAGTTGTTACAGACGATGTACGTAGTATATTTTATTGTCATGACTTCTATACATACCATTAAGCGTGCAAATTAATTCGATATTGTTTAAGAAAATATTAATATTTTATGTATGGATCACGGTAATATTATTAGTCGTTGCAAAATATTCTCCATTATTCAATTCTAATCGCGTGAAATTGCGTAAAGGCAAATGACTTTCCTTCAAAATTATCATCGCTTAAAAATATCTCGGTTTAAGATGAAAACGAAATGAATCTAAAAATTTCTCGTTTATTCTTCCATCATGAATGCGAATGCATAAAGGATAAAAAAACTGTCTGGTATCGAAAAATCACGAAGGCTGGAGAAACAATTTATTCATCTCGCGGGATGAATAAATCTTTAACAGATAGAACAACGCCACGAGTAAACAGTCGGATCGCTTAATTCGCGCGAGCACTAAATTCTCGGATCACCGGCTGCGAGGAGCTCGTGGAATCTTAGCTTTCTAGATCTTGGCTGTGCCAACCGTGTAAGTGGCGCTTTTTATTGTCGACACGGTGCCGCGATTATTCTGCCACCGCTTTCAGACCACCAATTATACAATAACGAGAGGTAAACTTAATGGCTCGATTTCATTGCTACTGTAACCCACTTTTTTTCTTTTGACAGTATCCGTTGACAATGGATCAAAAATTCTGTCCTTGAATTATCACACCATTCATTTTTTTTTTATATATATATTTTTAAATTAAGTTCAAATTCTTTAAATTTCTACTCATATATATTTGTGATTATTTATTACTATAAGAGTGAATTGTTATATAATTCTACTATATAAGAATATAATTCTTGAATCAAATTTACGATGTATCGTCTGACCAATTAAAGTGCATATTAAATTCGTTAAGCGAGCTCATTTTAATCATTCGTTAATAAATCAATTTTTTTTGCCATTGTCTTTTAAAGCGTAATCGTGGGTAAATTAACGAGACTAATTGGTATTTGAATTTCAAAATTTCA
Organism: Apis dorsata; assembly: GCF_000469605.1. Lineage (NCBI taxonomy): Eukaryota > Metazoa > Arthropoda > Insecta > Hymenoptera > Apidae > Apis > Apis dorsata. The sequence continues at coordinate 1,657,402 of NW_006263864.1, read as the reverse complement.
AAAACTCTTCCGTGACTAAGTGGCGGCGTTTCAACGCTTCTTCAACCACACGCATTCATTACCTCTCTTTTTCGCTATTAAAATTCTTTTCCCTCGATTATTATACTATTTTTCGTTGTTCAGACACGGAAAGATTGCCATAGAGTTTCGAAAGCATTGTTATTGAATAATCGCATACCTCAACGCATCGACTGCCAATTGGTCGTCGAATTGTGGATAATTATCAATCATATATAATTATATACACACATATATATATATAAAACTTCATATATATATATATGAAACTAATTGATGAGATTTCAAAAAATCAATAAACGGGGATTAAAGTTGAGAGAGCGAATTAATCAAAGAAATCGTCATCCGATTATTAATTACTAGTTAAAATGCTTTCTAGAGGCTTTACATAATCGAACTTTAACGATACGTGCGATAATACCGGATACAATTGTACTCTACACCTGTAAAAGTAACATGAACGAGTCTAATTAAAGTATCCGGAAACGCAACATCATGCCCGTTCGATCAAACGCATGCCATATAGGGGCGTCATGCGAATCTTTTTTTTTTTACAATTCTTAAGCACACTTGTATATCTACACCTGAACGTATTCGCACGAGTTTGTGTATGATCGTTTACAAACGAGAAGAGAATCGTGAAAGTGAAACTATTAAGGTGGTGCAGAGTTAATGAAAGAAAAAAATTGGAGAAAAAGAAGAGAAAAAGGATTGATGCATGCACGATTTTATTTTCTCGACTGAGTATTCCTGAGAATATACTTTAACATTGTTAATTTGTGGAATATTCGTTGACGTGTATACGTTAGCATAATGAAGAGAGAATAGGCGGACAGCCATTTAACGATACGATACGATCGTTTTTTTTATAATGATGACGATGTTTTTTTGTCGCGAGGCCTTGTTACGTTTGCATAATTATCGGCACATGAAATATCTTTTGAATATTTTTTTCTTATTTTGGGGAATGCAAATGCATCTTCGCGGAACTTTCTGGCGCGAATAATAATTATATCCGGAAGGAAGGCGGAAAACACGTAGATCCGTTCGAAAGAAAGCACGATCGACGTTTCTGGAATGCATCGCGTAAAAAAGAATCGCGAAGAATCTGTACTGTTCGCATGTTTTGTCTTTCTCCAGCCCCAAAATAACTGTGATTTCCTCGAAATAAAATTGGAATAAAAAAAAAAAAAAAAGAAATCGCATTCCGATATCGAAATTTTCTTAAAAATATTCCAATAAACGAAATTCTAAATCCCTTGAATTAAATCATTCGATGTTATAGTCGTTTACTTTTTAATCTTTTAAAAATGTTCCTTCATTCTCAATCAAGCGATCAAAAAAATTTCAAAATTCCAAAACGACGAAGTTTTGTAGTAACCCAGTGAACTGGATCCCGGTTTACAAGCGTGAACAAGGCGCCATGTATAACCGAAGCATTGTAACCAAAGACAAAAGAAAAACAGAGGAGTGCGCTCATGGCGTGTTCTCCGGAGGTCAAAAATACGGTGACAGGTAAAACGCGGAAAGATAGGCGAAGAAGCGGGTACGCGGGCAGGCAGAGCGTGATGCCGGGCATTGTCTTTGACGTTACGTTGCCTAAGTGACTTGTTTCCACGCTTTCGTGGCTTTCTGTCCACGTACGACTACCTACCTACTTATTCCAACTCGGCACGTTACATGTCGTCACAACACGCGGAGAACTTATTTCGAAGAAGAAGAGGATTAATAAACTTCTTAAAGATAATTGGAAGAATTGATTAAATGAAATATTATGTGTCTCGAGTAATTCAATTTTATTTATTTTTTCGATCTCAAAACGATTGCGTATAAATGCAACGATCACGCATTGAATATTTTATGCAAAAAGATTGAAAATGATATTATAAAATCAAATAGGATGCTCTAGAAAATAATAAATATAATATAATATATTTTCAACTACTTCGCGAATATTCAAGTTTTTTTCCTCAACTTTTGATTGCTCGAGCATTATTTAACAGAGTGATGTTAATGAAGTTTTCACAAGTAATGCATACGAAAGGGTGATTCAGCGATGAATAAAACTATAAATAATGAAGAACTTTTAAATTCTATTCTGGAATTTCCAACGATGTTATGACAATTCGTTGTAACATACTGCGAATATTTTTTTTTTTTTTTTCATTTTTTCCTCTATATCATATCGATCACAATTGTATCGAGTTATCGAAAGTGAAAAGTAACAGCATTAATTTCAAAATAAAAGCATCGTTTCGAACGTGAAAGCGACGAGATGAAAAATGAAATCGGCAAACGATGTAATTTTACCAACGATGATACGATTTTCAGTGTCAGCGTTCCTATTATTTTTCGCGGATAAATTTATCATTGCCGCGATCTGGACCCCATCATGACGCTTGTAAAAAGTCCATTTGTAATTCAGAACCGTGCCCCGTGACCCGATTCTAGCGAAATCCGTGGAGAAACGTCTGTTCGCGAGCGAATGTACATTTCGACTTTCATTTTTCTTCGTTTTTCTTTTTTTTTTTTTTCCTTTTATTTCGTTTTTATTTTTCAGAGGACAAAACATGCAAACTTCCTAGCAAAGTGAGGAAGTGAGGAAAACTTTCAAGATACACGCAATACGAATCAGTGATTATAAATAGGTTAATAAATAAGTTATCGCTTGAGTTGGCTACTTCAGGAACTCTAAATCGTTTCACTTGGTTGTTTCAGATTAAAAATATACTTCGAAACAAAATAAATGATTATCAACACAGCCATTTTTTACTATCAATTGTTGTTATTGTTACACATTTGGAAATAATTTTCATCCAAAATCTATTTTAAAGCTTTACTTATATTATATTATTTTATTTTATTATATTATATTATATTATATTATTTTATGTTACTATGAAAATTTGTTCTAAAAAGTTTTTATTTTATTTTCAATAATCAGGTTAATATTACACAATATTATACAATTTATCATAAAAATACGCGCCTTTTCGAAATCGTACGCAATGAACACAAAACTGTTAAGGTTGTTTTTATGATAAAAATTAGTAATAAAAGATTACTACTTTTTTAGAATGATCTGGACTTAGGATAACAGATCTTTTATTAACGTTTTACGCGATTATTCGCACGTAATCGTCATATAATTCTATTCATAGATTAATTAAAAATCTTTTTTTCTATTAATTCTATTAATACGAGATGATACGGTGACTCCCTTAATGTGAGTTTTCAACGTAATGAAACGATGTGTAACCAGTCCGTGTGAAAACTGTAGAAGCAAACCACGCCTCCATGATTAATCTAATAAAATCTTTCTTTACGCAATGCGAATCTGCCGTTAATCTTTCGACGAACTATTATTACTATCACTTTCAATTACCGTCCATTTCATTGAAAATTAATTTATCAAAAGAAAATAAATTTTTCGTCCTATATAAATTCATTTTCATCAAGTAAACTATCTTAATCGTATCTAATCGATTATCAAATATTTTATTTATCTTTCACGACGCAAATTGATATAGTAGATAACAAATTATGTTGCGTGTATTGCTCAAAATTCTGTCTAACAAATATGATGGAAATAAAATAATAGATTGATATCAAAATGAAGAATCATAAAAACTTACCTCTAATTTTGTCGAGTACTCTTCAGTGAGGACTTCGCTCTGTCTAGTTAATTCTTGATTTCTTTCCAAAAGTGCTTTACCCAATTCCGCAGCTAAAACAAGATCTCTGTCGCGTTTTTTTAGAAGTTCCGCTGGATCTTCGAGATCTTCTTGATCTAGGGAATTTCGTCGCGCCTGGAGATCGGATATCATATCCTCTAAAGCATACGACTCGGGATGGCCGTCCTTTTTTGGTAACATCGTGCTCGCGAATTGTTTCACGTTTGTCAATTATCGTTCTAGTGTCACGTGTCACGCTGACGCGTGACTTTTATTATTGTTCGTAATAATGACCCATGTGAAACCAGGTGACTAAATGTCTACACGTCAGAATCATTTATAACGTTCGAATTAACATGGATAGCTCGAAAAAACTCGTAATATGAATTGAAGACCGCGATATTCGACTTGAGATTGATTGATGTTAATAAATAAATACATATCTAAGATTTCATTTGAAGTTTGGCGTCATCAAAATATGTTCTTTCTATCGAAATAAATTGAGAATAGAAACATATGGTATTCAAGGTTGAACGTGTATCAAGTTCTCAACAAATGATATAAATTGTTTAAGCAAGATTTTTAATTCTTTTTTTTTATATGATTAAAGATAACGCTTATCGATTGAATCAAAAATATTCGGTTATACATCGCTTGATTATTACGCATATTGATTTAAAATTTGTTTCGAAAATGCAATTAAAAGAATAAAAGAATTGATCACTCATTCGTAATTCATAACGTTCACTTTTAAATAAATTGCACATCATGTGTGATAATAAGAGCTATGTAAAAAATCACTTTTTCTCTCGTCCCAACTCGTACGCATTATCCAAACAGGTTTTCTTGTCAATCGGTGAAATCTCATAACCGGAAACGATCAGCTGTGATCACACTCAGCAATATAATCCTTTATTGAATATGTTACTTTCATAAATTGTATCCGATACACGATTCGACGCATGCACGCACATAAAATCAATTCACTTGGAAATATTCAAAGACAGCGTGAAATATGTTGCGACAAAATTGTAGGTTAATATCGATCGGTTTAATAATTGTTATCGATCGATTGTTAAACTAACATTTTTTAACATGAAAAACTAGGAGAATTGTTACGGGACTAACTAATTCCGTTGTTCTGCTCCGTTTCCTTGTTACACGCAAACATAAAGACAGCAACGATTCCTTCTTCTTCGATAGAAAGTCAACAATGTAACCATGCTTCAAAATTAGCAACATGGATATAATGTTCAGATGTATTCTCTATTATTTTGTTTACGATTATTTCCAAGTATAACATACATATAGAAATTATCGCACTATTCACTACAAACACGTAAATAAGTGATTGCTATCGATGCACGAATCGCACTTGACTGCTAGTAAAATTTTCGATTTAACTTGCATTATAGAATCCAATGTTACACTGATATATCAAAGTCAATAGTGGCGTCTGTTGATTGCACATATATATGGATATCCATGAAATCTTCACAACGTAACAAATGCTGATACTTGTTTTGAGTTGTCCTTATATAAATGTGACGTCAATGATTACGAATATTGTGTTTGAAATTCGAGATACACTAAATTTGATGAAATTTTCTTGTATTTCGTGCTCAAAATATAAATCGATCGAAAATAATTTTCTTTTCAGCAATAATTATCCTTGAATTTCCTTTCTGTTCGATTGGTTCAAAGCGTCACTGTAAACTCACTTTTGCAAGAAACACATGTAAAAGGACACAGACACGCGAGGCGACCAGCTCGCCGCACCGTGGTCGGCCAGGTAGTGACTCACTAGCCGCCAGTAGAAAATAAATATTACGGAATCGTGCGCCGTGCTTCTCAGCCAGGTAGATCCTCCCACCTCCGAGGCTTCGGTTGAAAGTTCTACTCGTTCCGCTATGAAAACGTTCGCTCACACTGTTAAATTCGATCCACGATGCAATTATCTCAATTTTGGTCGTTCATATTGCCACCGATGCGATTAATTATCGTATTTGATTTATCTTTTGATTAATTTACGTATATCTCGCATAACATACAAACGATATTCACTTTTTTGAAAAATAATAAGTACATAAGCAAAATAAAACGCGGGAAAATAAAAAAAAAGTACAACGATTTATGAACACGAAACAATCAACCTATCGACCTTTCCTTCTGAAAGCATACTAACCTCTCCTTTGACTGTACCCACCACTAACGTTATCCCCACTACTTGACCCACCTGGTCGAACCGCCACCTGACTCGATCTCATGAAATCTATGGATCGTGTTTAACATATGATCCTCTTACGTTTTCTATTGTTATCGATGTATTATATTAAAATAAATATTTTTTAAAATCCTTTTAAATTTTGTCCATTATATTATTTATAATATATATATATATATATAATAAAATGTCATATAACAAAAATACATCAAATTGTACCATATACAATTTTAATACCACAATATAAATTGTCCATATCTTTTCGAGAGTTAGAAAATATTCATTTCGTGCAAAATCATTCAAATTTCACTATAATTATATAAAAAAAAAAGGCATTTTTACGAAAAAAGAAGACAATATTATTATAAAGCATTTTACAAACTGCATAGTAATCAAACGATTAAAGAAGAAGTGTACATATAAAAATAAGTAATATTAGAAGATGTGCGATATTGAATATTCTATTATAAAGTAAATATTTATCAATTTAAATATATATACAATATAATAAAATCACTTATCATCAAATGATATACATATTGACTAATATCAATGATTTTCCAAATAATTAATTTTATGAAAAAGTAAATAATTACATTAACAGTTAACATTAATTTTTCCATAAATCATATTTTTCTCTCTTGGACATTTAACAATTTTTTGCAATCATTTTTATACAAGTTATATTATATAAAAAAAATCATTTAAAACATTTCATTAAACATGTAAAAAACCAAAATCCCTGTTATTATACATTAAGAGAGTGCTTGGCAACCGAAAGAATCAACAAGAACGCACAGATGGTAGAATTATACAGGGTGGCAGATGTCTTTCTCAAATGTACTCGTTGAACGTCATCAATAGTTACATTGGGAAAGTGTTTTCCACTCCTCCATCGATCCTTAAGATTATTTATGTGAACAGTGAGGAAGATATGAACGAAGACGTTGGCATCTTCCGGAAAAATCTCTAATCCATTGATCGTAACTTTTCATAAATGTTTAACAAATAGTGAGTCACATTAACCTTTATACTTAGACCTCAATCGATAAAAACAATCTTATACAACAAGTAGTGTATATATATCTAATTTGTAAGAATTTATAAATTAATTGTTCAATAAATAAAATTTGAAAATATAGAGGATTAAATATAACATGTCTTTATTGCATTTTGAAAAAAAATAAAGTTTAAAATTTAAATAAGAATGATATTTGAACAAAATTATAAATTATAATTTAAAAATTGTAACAAAATTATATTTATATATTTTAAAAGGTTATAATTAAAAAAAGTAAAGCTTAAAAATGGCTCGTAAAATGCAACACATGTTAGACGAGACTGAGCTTGAGACAATAGCTCAAAATGAACTTTCAAGATTAAAAAGACAATTTAGGATAATGGAAAATGATCGAAGTGTTTGTGCAGAAGATGCAAAATTACAACTTCGTAAACAAATAAATATGATTAATCGTTTGGAATATGAAAAGGCAGAACTTGTTCTTCGTATTAAAACTGCCAGCGCAAAAACGTTCACTCGTAAAGAAGAAAAAATGGAAGAAAAGCTAAAGTGTGTTTTAACATCGCAAACACAATATGATGAAATGATAAAGAATGAAAAACAGGAAATAGGAGAAATCGATGTTGAAATTCGCAAGGTTTATTAATTTATATTAATTTCAAGCACTAATATTTCAACATAAAAATTATTATTAATACTAATATTGTTTTCAGTTATCAAAAGAAATAGAATTCATAAGGAGAAAAATTAAAACAGACGTTCAATTAAAAGAAATGTACATACGAGATGAAAATATAGTTTATATGTTGGAAAATCGGCTTGAAGTAGCAACAAAAAGATTTAACATTGCTGTTGCTCTTAATACAAAACTTCGAGATGAAATTGAAGATAGACTCAAAGAAAGATTGCAGTTTACAACACTTTGGAATAAATTAATTCACCAATTAAATACTGGAAAGCAAATTATAAATGATTTAGTAGAACAAGCTACTATCGCATTCAATCAAAGGGATGAAGAATTAAATAAGATTCAAGCTCTTCGTGAAAGGTAAATTTGAAATTTTTAAATAATTTAGATAATAAATCTATAATTTATACTTCCAATTATTATAAAATAATAAATTTAAAACTAATACTTATCATAATTATCATAATAATAATTATCAAAAGTTTTATGACATTTTTGTGTTAATCAACAAATAATTGGAAAAATTAAAAAGATGAATCGTTATTCTGAGAATTACATTAATAATTTGAAAATTAATCATATTTTATGCAAAATAAGATATTACATTAAAATCAATCGAAATCGAGAATAATGATCAAGAAATCAATAGTATATTCGACAATCTTGTTTTCAATGATTATTCAATATTTTATTTGTTAGGTCATTAATCGATTTACATTTTTGTTAGTGACTAACAAACATGTAATTTTGTGAATATAAATGAATGTTTATTTTTTTTAAGGGGATTAAGAGACTTAAGAAATCATATCTCAGAAATGTGTGAATTACAAAGAACAATGGATAATGAAATGAAATTACAAGAATTTCTTGGTGTAAAAGGACAACATCGTGAAATGAGTGATTTAAATGAAAAACGTGCAGCTGAAAGAAAAGCTTCAATGGAATATAAACAATCCAAGATTGAAACTTATAAGAATATTTTACATACGATTAAAGAATTTATTGGTACTTATAGTTTCTTTATCTTTTGTACATACCACATGTACCGATACATTTCTCATTTATATAAGATAATTAATATTATAATTATTATGTTTTATTTTTCTTTTTAATTTTATGATTCGTTTCTGTTTTTTTTTTTTAATTTGATCCTTTAAATTTTTTTAAGATAAATAAAAATATGTAAAATAGTAATTTAATCTAAAATCTAAAACTTCGTAATAAATTATAGGTGAACAAAATAATGATAAACTTATAGCAAAATTTATCAAACAAGAGGAAGAAAATTTTGCCTTGTTCAGTTACGTAAATGAATTAAACGATGAATTGGAGAGTCTTAATTCGAGAATTGATCAATTAACAATAGCTATACAAGAGGCACAAACTTTAAATGATCGTATTAGTTACGAACAAACTCAGACATTAGAGCAGCTCAAAACAGAACTTGAACAGCAAACCGCACTTGCTGATGCGGCTGAAGAAAATCTGGCACAGGTTATATTTTATTAATTTTCGAATACTTAAAATTTACAGTATCAAATTATGAAATGAATTATGAATGAGCTATTTTTATTTAAATAACTAATTTTTTTATTTTTATATATTTCAGTGTGATGATGTACTAGAAAAACTATTAAAAGGAATAGATTCTCTGTTTAAAGCAATTCGTTGTGATAATTCTCCAATTTTACGATTATTGGGCGATAATGAACAGATAACGATGAGTAATGTAATGCTATATTTAGGAATTATTGAAAAACAAATTACACAAATGTTCCACAAAGTATATTGGCTGGATAGAACTACGAAAACGCAACAATTGCGAATTGACGAAGAAAGAAGACCTAGATTGAAAGTGCCTCCTATTGAATATATTGCTCCCACTCAACCTTGTGCCTTGTAAGTCCTTTCATTCCATCTATTTTTCTCCATTTCCTTTTCTTATTATCCTTCTCTTTCCTAAAAATATTTTTAAGTTTCTTTTTAATATTTTTTTTTTTCAATACAATGAATACCTGTTAAAAAAAATCATCAAATCATATAGATGCGTCGAAAAAGAAGAATTACAAATTGTATCCGAAGGTTTGGAACAGCCATTGACGCGCGAAGCAGCTACTATAAAGTTAAAGCAAAGACTCGATGAAGATTATTCAGAACTTTTGCATAATATATCTGGTTGTCATTTACCGGCAGCTAGAAAAATCATACAAAAACGATATCAATAAAATAGTAACACAGAGTCTGTAATACACAATCATTAATATTTATGAACTACATACAAGATAATCGGCTGAATCTTCAACATAGTCATGCAATTCATAAAACTGGTAAAAATACTATAAAATAAGTAATAAGATATTTATCAATATATTTTATTTCTTTAGAATATTATTTACACATAGTTGAACAAATAATTTCAAATAAACTGTGTTTCTTATTTTGTTACACGTTTTTTTGCAATTTTCATGATCGATTTTAATTCAATAATTGTTCGTTTAATTTGATCTAATTGTTGCTCGATATCGTCTTTGCTCACAGTCACGGGAATATCCTTTTTCTTGCAGATTTGTTGATATAGATTCCAGCAACATGTTTTCACTTGTGTATGCTCCAAATTTTTTTCCATTGCAGTTACTTTTATTTCAGCAACAATTGATTCCCATTTACGAGCTTGTACTTCTGCTTTATCGCGTCTTGCTTGTAATTGTGCCAACGTGTTATTCAATCCTAGAATTTGTTGTGCTTTTGATTCTGACATATGATGCTATAAAAAAAATGATATTCATTTTTTTCGTTGTATTATTATAAGTGGAAGATTAATAATGTATATATATATTATATATATATTATAATAATATATATATAATAATAATATATATATTAAAAGAATACCATTTCTGTTCCTCTTTCTTCTAATAATCGAAGATTCTTATTTTGATGTTCGGTTAAAATTGATCGTGCTTCTATTAATGTTTCGTATCGATTAAAAATCTCAGAAATTGATTGAAATTCTCCTGTTTCGATAATAACTCTGTCTAAATAATGTGAATATTTTTGATATTCTTGTACATGTTTCTTCATTCTGTCTCGAACATCATACATGTGTTTTAAATTTTCATTTATCTGTTTTATCTGAAAAATATATTCTCTGCTAAATAAATAGAATTATATTTATATTATTATAAATAATAATTTTTTATCAATTTTTTATGATATATTACTTCTTCTTGTCTAATCGTTTGACGTTCACGTTCTTCTTTAATTTTAATATCAGCACGATCACGTTTCTCTTGATTTTCCTTCACGAATCTATTGAATTTTATAAATGATTCCCGGAAGATCAATTCCTGATTTCTCATCTGCTGCCATTGCTCATCCATAAGCTTTCGTTTTTTTTGTTGTTCCAACCATTTCGCATGTAATCTAGCTTCGGTTTTTTCTAATTCACAACGCGCTCTTACTACTTCGAATGCTGGGTAAACTCTTGGCTTATCCCATTCAGGATACT
>NW_006263864.1:1631422-1646033 GCF_000469605.1 Apis dorsata | reverse complement strand
TTTTTTTTTTTTTTTTAAATTATAAAATAAAATCATAAAAGAAAAATACTTTCACAACCTTTTTCATAGAATTTTACATCAGTTTCCTAATTGTTATCGAACTGAAAATAAAAGAATACACAGAATATACTTGTAATGTATCAAAAAACAATTATATGAAATAATTTTTTCGTTACTTAATATCACGGTCTTCTTGCTTCGACAAGAAATATTCCTTAACAGCTTCTTGCGGTTCTGTTGCAATAACAGCACGTCGAACAAAATCTTTTATTTCTTCTTGTATGGTAGTCATTTTGATTCTTCAAAATAGATTTTAATAAAAATAAGTATTTTAATATTTAATGAATTTTTAATCTTTAAAAAGACGAAACGATAGTAGATGCATGTATAATGCATTGATCAAACAATTTGAAATACAAGTTTGTCTCTTTAATATAAAAAAATCCCTAGATTTTTATAATAATTTAATATTCGAATTTCAATCATATAATAAATTTAATGATAGGTTATATATAATTAGAAAAATTATATCTAAAATTAATTAACCGTATTTTATTTATTTTACATTTTTACAAGGAGCCAATAACAGTAATATAAAAAATTACTATATACTATAAGAAAGTAGAAGATTAATATTTTTTCCAATATTCATTGAATAATTTATAAATTTTACGAATGTACTTCTTGCCCCAAAAGAGAAAGTTGTTTAAGTAATTGTTTCGCATTTATAAATGTTGTTGAACCATATGTGATTCGTTTATTAATTCCAGTTCCACTTTTCTGTTTTACATAGTCCACTAAATTTTGGTATTCTATGTAATTTCCACCACCAACAATAAAAACAATTACATCTTGGAATGTTGGCCTGTTCTTTGGCATTTGTTCTGTATGTTTTAATTGTTTAGGATCTAAATAGCAGTAATCATCTGTTTGAGATGATTGCTTTGATTCCATTAATTCATCAACTATTTTTGTAACTGGTAAATTATGTTTTTTGACAACTAAATTTTTTACTCCTTCCATTACAAAAGATGATCCTTGATTCATTAGTTTTGAAAACATACTAACTGTTTTTGTTCCACCACCTTCATAGTTGTTCTGAATTTCTGCTATTCTAGTATAACTTCTTAATCTTTTTATATATATCAATGGATTTAAATCACATCCAGCAGTAGATAATGCTGATTCAAGTTTACTATAATCATTATCTGACATATTTGTACAAATATAATATATAATAGCAAGACGTAATTTATCTTCTGGAGTACCACAATCTGGATCACTTATTGTTTCTATTACACTCCTATCTAATGTTTGTTTGCTCATTATTTTTTCTTCTAATTCAAAAAATGTATCAAGTCTTCTGGATTTTATAAAATTTAAAATACCTGTTGCAATTGATGTATGCATATCTATCAATCGTTTCATTTCTAATAATTGTGGTAAATTATTAACAGCATTTGTTAAACGTGCTGTATTATTAGAAACCATAGATAATGCTACTTCACTATCATTGTCAATACCCATAGATGATTTGAGTTTTTTAACATCATCTTCAAAAGTACGATACTGTTCTAATTCTTCTTGAATAGCTTCAGCTACTCTAGGAAATGGACTACCTTTATGTTGACACCAAAATCTATCTTTATTATCTAATTCATAAGCTCTAGTCTTTGATCGTGTTCCTCCTGCAGGAGATCTTCCTACATTTTCTTCAACAACAAGTCTGTTTAGTGCCATTTCTAACACATCATGTGCTAATGCTTGATAAGTCCAAGTATGATGTAATGGTGTGGCCATATCTATGTTACGATCCAATATAATTAAAAGTGGTCTTTGAAAACTATAATGCCCAGTTGTTTCACTTTCAAATAAATTATTTCTTGTATCCCAAACATTTTCTCTTAGTTTTTTATCAATCATTTTGGCAACCATTTCTGCAGCATTTCCTCTTGGACATCTTATAACTGGAACAGTACCCAAAGTAACAAATACAGAAAAAAGACAATCAACTATAATTTCCATTACTGATTCCATTTCAGTATCTTTAACTTCACCCCGATTAATTGCATGATATGATATAACATCACTATTCTGATGTCTAAGAATAAATAGATCATCTTCTAATGATATAAAATTTAAATATTGATCAAATACTTTATGAATATTTGACACAACACCTCCGAGTAATGCTGCAGCTGCTAAATCTTCCATTTTTTGCCTAGTTATTGGTGATATAAAGTTTAAATGATAAATATCATATAATCCATTTTGTAAATCTTGACCAATTCTAACAAGATTTTCATCTGTTGGTGCACAAAAATAAATAGCTGGTACCTCAGGAATAGAATCTCTATCAGAATGTAATTGCATATGAAGTGTAATACCAAGTTCTCTGAGTTCTTTTACAGATATTAATGGTGAAATAATATCTTGTCCAAGTCTATCATAAATTAATACTTTCCACACTGGTATTGCTTCTTCCAATTTTTGTTCTGATTGATTCAAATTTAACATCAACTTTAAAGCATTTATTTGCCTATCACGAAGACTCGTCATGGTTAACTTGATTGTTGAAATCCTTACTTTTTAAAACTTTCCTCACTTTAATAAATATTTAAAATTTCATAAATATAAGAAAAAATTTTTTAAACAATAATGATTAATATTTTGAGACTACATAAGAAAATAAAAGATTTAAAATACTATGTTACATATAAATATGTCAACATTCGATATTTAATTCTAAATTGTCAAAAAATACCTATACACTATATATAATACTACTAGAACTTATAATATAGGACACATCAATAATTCTTTGAAATGACGCAAAATCTCTAGATAATTGTTAATAACTTGTTTGACAAATATTTAAAAATTATAAAGTTATAATAATTTAATTATAAACTTACAAAATATATCAATACATAATATATCATAAAAAAATTGTAATTATAAATTTTTTTAATTTATATGTAACACATTATTATATAAAATGATTTTAAGTTTCTCATGGCCTTTTATTGGTAGCATTGGCCGGCAACAAAATGGCGACCTCATTTTACTGGGAAAGTAAAATCAGAGAAAAGTTCGATGTTAATATCAGGCTATTGTGAGTGACATGTAAATAATAAACGAGATTTTGTTTATATAATACTGAAAAAACTAATTTAACCTTTAAAAGACAATATACATTGAATATTCGATGAGTTTTCGGTGATACGTTTCTGACAGCATGTCGACAATGGCCGATGACTCTACTTCTCTGCCAAAAAGGCGTCAATTGGTAAACAAACCAAACATAACTTTTTAATTTAATTTTTAAATTCAATAGTTTAATATGAAATTTATATATAATTTTGCCAAAAATTTTATATTTATCGTAAATTTTATTATAGCGGGAAAGAACTCGAAAATTATATACAGATGATTGGACTATAGGCGATGAAGAAATCGAGGGTCGTAGGACTTTTCAACTCGATGAAAAAATCGAGTGTGATAGGTATAATCTTAGCAATTTCACTGGATTATTTCGTGAAATGGCTGGTTCTGAACTAAATTTAGCATATTTGCAAAAACATGGTCTTAGCATACCATTACTCTTCAGAGATAAATCTGGATTGGGATTACGAGTTCCCAGTTCAAATTTTTCTGTCAATGATGTCAGGACTTGTGTTGGTATGTTTGATTTGTAATTGTCTATTATAATTATTATAACAACATATGTTTTCTTCAATATATGGGATATTAAAAAATATTCATTATCTATGATATTATTAGGTTCAAAAAGAATATTGGATGTAATGGATGTTAATACACAAAAAAATGAAGATATGACAATGAAAGAATGGCAAAAATATTATGAAGATTCTAATAAAGAACGATTGTTAAATGTAATTTCATTGGAATTTAGCCATACCAAATTAGAAAATTATGTACAATCACCTGAATTAGTACGACAAGTTGATTGGGTAGATGTTGTATGGCCAAGACATTTGAAAGAAGCACAAGTAGAATCTACAAATCTATTGGAAGATATGATGTATCCAAAAGTGCAAAAATATTGTCTCATGTCTGTAAAAGGTTGTTATACAGACTTTCATGTTGATTTTGGTGGAACTAGTGTTTGGTATCATATTTTAAGAGGTGGCAAAATATTTTGGCTTATCCCTCCTACTGAAAAGAATTTAAGCCTCTATCAAGAATGGGTATTGAGTGGTAAACAATCTGATGTATTCTTTGGAGATATGGTAGACAGATGTGGTAGAATAAGTTTAACAGCTGGTATGACTTTATTTATTCCAACTGGTTGGATTCATGCTGTGTACACTCCTCAAGATTCTTTAGTATTTGGTGGAAATTTTTTACACAGTTTTGGTATTGAAAAACAATTGAAAGTTGCACAAGTAGAAGAACATACAAAAGTTCCACAAAAATTCAGATATCCATTTTTCACAGAAATGTTATGGTATGAATAAACTTTTTAATAATTTTAAAGAAATTTTTTTTATATTATATATATAGAGATTTCTTTATTACAGGTATGTTTTGGAGAGGTATGTTCATGTTCTTCTAGGCAGAAGTCACTTGGATATTTCTGAATCACAACGTCAACATTCAGTGCCACAGCATCATCAACATATACATCTAACACCATTTGAGTTGCATGGTTTAAAAGCAATAGTTATGTATTTACATTCATTACCTTCTACTAAGAAGAATGTGCCTGAGCTAATTCGTGATCCTGTTGCCTTAATTCATGATGTTCGATGTCTAGTAGAACAACATAGACATGATAATCCAGAAGCAGCTGTGACTGGAAATCCTGTTTTACCTCCTCCACCTGCTTTAACAATTGCTGAAAGGGTATATAAAATATTAAATTTTATCATATTAATTATCTATTTTTTGTTTAATATTTATACATATTTTATTTTATTGTTATATAACAGGAACGAATGAGGATAACTAAAAAGAGTTTTACAAAAATACAAAGACATCACTCCCAAGAAAAGTCTGAAAGAGCTTTCCCACGACGAAGGCGTACTAGGTGTAAGAAATGTGAAGCATGTACAAGAACTGATTGTGGAGAATGCATATATTGTCAAGATATGGTAAAATTTGGTGGAAGTGGTCGTGCCAAACAAACATGTTTAATGAGACAGTGCTTGAGGCCTATGCTTCCAGTTACTGCAGCTTGTAAAGTCTGTCGATTAGATGGCTGGGGCCAACCACCTGCACCATTAATGGGTATTAGTTTATTTCAATGGATTTATTCATTATTTGTGAGTAACTAGAAATATGTCATTTTTCTATTTTTGATATAGGAAAACCAACACCTACAGCTCCATCGAGTTTAGTTGAGTGCTCAATTTGTTTCGACATTGTACATCCTGAATGTATAGGATTGGACCCCCAAACTATAACCGTTAGCGATGATTTACCGAATAGTTGGGAGTGTCCCCAATGTTGTGAAAGCGGTCGGAATCTAGATTGTAGGCCACGTCAACCTAAGGCTCGTGCTCGAAAACTTTCAGTATCTAGTGCAGCTTCTTCAGCACCTACAACAGATTCTGAAAGGGCAACTACACCAAGTAAACGTTCAAGACCCGATCCCAGCGATGTAAGTCCCCAAATGGAATCTGAAACGGTCTAAGAATACGAATCATTCATGGTTTATATACAAAAAATTCCAGGCATGGAATGACAGAGAACCGGCTGAGGGTGAACAGCGAACAGCTTTGCGTACACAATTAGCTGTACAATTAACTGGTTCAAGTAGTAAGTCATTGAAGAGGCCCCACGTGGTGGTTAGGCCTGTTTCACTTCCGCCTGTTCAAAGACCAGGGCCCGATTTTAATGGACAATCTTTAGCATATGACAAGACAGCATTACTTGCTATTTTTAGATTTTTAAATGCAAAGGACCTGGCGAATTGTGCCTTGGTTTGCCGTACATGGGCCAGATATAGTATAGATCCTAGTTTGTGGAGAAAATTGGATATGTCTCATTCTCATCTAACAGCTTTACATTTAACTGGTATAATACGCCGCCAACCGGAAAATCTGTCTCTTGACTGGACAAATGTTACTAAAAGACAATTAGCTTGGCTATTAAGTAGATTACCACAACTCAGAACATTATCTCTACAAGGTTGTACGTGGACTGGAGTCTGTGCTTTAAGAACTTGCACTTGTCCACCACTTGTTACCTTAGATTTAAGTCATGTATCTGGACTAAATGATTCAAGTTTAAGAGAAGTTCTCAGTCCACCTACAGATTCGAGGCCTGGTCTAATTGATAAAACTTCAAGACTAAAACATCTTAAAAATTTGTCTTTGGCTGGATGTGATATAACTGATATAGCTTTGAGATATATAGTTCAACACTTACCCTATCTTGAGACATTAGATCTTTCTTCTTGCGGTAGAGTTACTGATGCTGGTGTAGCTCAATTAGCAACTCCACCAGCACAGGCAGTAACAAACTTGGCATCACTGAATTTGGCAAACTGTAGATTACTTACAGAAACAACATTAGATCATTTGGCAAGATGTAAAGTGCTTAAACGTTTAGATCTCAGACATACAACTCAAGTTTCAACTCAATCTGTAATTAAGTTTGCTGCAAAAAGTATCCATAATTTGCATGTAACTGATGTTAAGTTAGTAGAAGAAAAAAAGTTTAAAGTAGAAGTTAAAGTTACGTGAAAAAATATTTTTTTGTTTCGTTTTGTTTTTGTATTTGTTACGAAGATTTTCGGCAAGTGCAATTCGGTTACCATATAAAATATGATAGACAATGCATATAATATCGGATTTCAATTAATAATTATATTATCATAAAGATCCATTAGCACTGTATCGCTTCTTCATAATATAAGAAAATGGACCTGACTAGTATAGGATTTCTATTTGATAACATTCAGTTTTACCAATATCACTGTGCGGTCTGGGCAGAAAAAACTGCTTGTATATGATTTGAAATGACCAAGAAATGTTTTACTTTTTGCTTTTTGTTATGGTAGACGCTGTCTTCCTTTATGCCTGGATAGCTCTGTGCATATTTCAGAAATATTTTAACGAATACAGGATATTAAATAAGTAATGCAGATTCTAAAATAAGAATATCTAAAACAAAGCTGCACTAGGTGAATCTAAGATATATCGAAGTATAGCAATGGTTAGCATCCCTAATATTAAAATTGTATAAAAACGAGATGTTAGGTTTCACTAACCTTGCAACCAAAAAAATCATTACTCGCTTAATATTCAGTATTCCATTAATTTGAAATGTAATACTTACATCGATATGGAAATTTTTACTGTTGCATTGCTAAAAAAGCAAATGTACAGTATTTATTTTGTAATTCTATATGGATGTAAAAATATAAATGCGGGTAAAAGAAATGAGTATTGACGTGTTTCGCGAAAGTCTCAGCAGATTATTATATCGACGATATTATTTGCCGATATATCAATACAAAAAAGAGTATATTTATTTGTATGTGTGTTTGGATAAATTTCCAACATAAAGATTATTAATTGACTTGAAAGTCGCAAAACTGAAACAGCCTATTGACCTTGTAAACTCATACCCTAATTATAAAATCAGAAACGCGCAATGAAATATATTCGATTATACTATTTCATAATATTAGATAGATAATTAACGTTATACTGAAAACATGTATATCATACAAATGTTTTAATTTTCGACCTAAAGTATGTTAAACGTAACGTCGAATGTTTTTATGTAAACGAATGTACATATGACTTTTTTTTTTATACAATTACTTTTCAGTTTTATTTTGTTATTGTACGTAATTTGATAATAATACCAAGCAATAAGAATTTATTATCTGCACCTTGAAACTAACGTTAGCTGTATAATTCAAATATCTCACATTATTTGTATTATCTCTGTGAAAATGTATCTTAGAGAACATGATCTGCTCGTACTAAAATTCAGCATATTTTTCCAACTGTCAGTGTAATCAGTTTCGTTACACTCGCTATTAAATTGTTTATGGCGAAAACATTTTTATAATTAATACAAGGTATTAAAAACACTTAAGATACAATTAATGTTCAAAAACTATGACGCTACTGTATAGAATATGTAATTCACAGAAAATGATAGTGATATTCTGATTTTCAAATATAATTTTAAATTTTAAAAATACCGCTATTATATTCGCTCATTTATTTTCGAAATATTTTCGAAATATTTCGGTTCCTTTTTTCATTGTATTATCAATAATATCGATACAGCAAAAAAAGAAAATTATTCAATAAACATGTAATTACAAAACAAAGATTTTATTATTTGTTAACAACGATAAAAATATACTCATAATATAATATACTATATGCAAATAAAATGTTTGCGACGCCAATGTAAGAAGCATTACTAGGGACTTTATGATACGTCATATGTGCGTTTCTTTTCAAACTACTTTAACGGGTAGTTGTAGTATTTTTAAAAACGTAATAAACATAATTACTTATGTTATTGTGTATTCTAAATAAGATATCGTCGTTGAAAAATAAAGCTTGTACATTCTGGAAAAATCTGTTCGTCGATTAATTTCAATTGCAAGCATGTGAGTGTTATGTTAATAGTTTAGTTTATATAATAACCTATTAGAAATTTTATCATTAAGTAATAATTGTCTTTATTAAAAAATATTTAACAACATATTTAGCAAAAAAGCAATATTGATAATCTTATACAAAATTTTTCACTTTTGCAAAAAATATTAGATAAATATATGAAGCTTGTGTAGAAAATTTATGTTTTGTCTTTTGTTTTAATCGATAAATATGTTTTGATGTTTCCGTTTTAGTTCGTTACTCATGTAAAATATTTACCATAGATACTAAAAGAAACAAATTAGCGTGTTTACTAGTCGATACTATAAAACAATAACTATGTATCTTGCAGTTGATTGAATAAAAATTCTGTTTAAGTGTAAGATTTTCTACAAAAAGCGTTTAGGTAAGTGTGCGTGTATTATAGTTTACGTCTGGTTTTTCAGACATAAAATTTTCTATATTTTCATATGTAATACTTATATGTGTATGTATACAATTATTCATAATAATTCTTAGATCTCTTTACATGAACTTAACCTAATTCTGCTAACACGGAGTCAAGATCTTCTTGAAGAGTAAGACTTTCTTCTCGTTGTTTTGCTAAATCATCTTTTAATCTATCAACTTGAGCTTTAAGTAGATAGTTACCCTTCCTTAATGCTGCTAAACGTCCTTCATGCCTTTTAGATTGTTTCTGTCAAAACATATATAAAATAAGGACAACTTCATTTATCTAATTTTTTATATATGATATGATGTGAATATTTACCTGTAAAGTATTTCTTTGACCTTCCAAAGATTGATCTTCATCTTCTGTTTCAGTTTCTTCATCTTCAGATTCTTCAGATTCTGATTCTTCAGAGTCTGTTTCTTCTTCTTCTTCTTCTTCATCATCTTTTTCATCATCTTCGCTTTCTGACATTAACTTTGCCATTTTGTCCACTTCTTTTTGAAGCTGTTTAAACTTCTTTTTTTCTTCTTTTAATAACTTTTGTTGCTGCTTAATTTGATCTTTTAATGCATGTCTTTCCTTTCTAGCATTAATTGCTTTATCTCTATTAATCAAAGTATTATTAATTTTCATTATATATAATATTATATTTTATAAATTATTACTTACTTGAAATTTCTTATCTTTGTTGTCAAAAGTTTAATTTCTCTTTGTAACCGTTTCTCTGATGCTTTTGGATCTTTATCATCTTCTTCTGAACTTTCTTCTTCTTCTTCTTGTTCTTCTTCTTCTTCTTCATCACTTTCACTTGGCTCTCTTTTATCTATATTTTTTTGAGAAGCAATTTTTGCTACATCTTTTGCACTTGGACATCCAGCCAGTGCCATTCCTGAAACATTGTACCAAGCTGCTTCGTCGCCATCATCTGCTAGTTCAATTATTGGCTCAGGCTCAAGCTCTTGCTCTAATTCGCAAAGCATTTAATAAAGAAGCAAAATTAGTATAAGCATAAGCAATTCAATACTATTAATGAAGGACTAAAAACACATTAAATCAGAAATCCTTCATTAAAGTTTTTGTTATTTGCATTGTTAGATTATTGATTAAAATTTTTCATATTTTTGCATATGTGACATATGCAAATAATTTTTGAATAGCTGCATATTTTAATCTGTTCATACCAGCTTTCATTCGTTTTTCTAAAGCAGCATACATCCTTTTCATTTCTTCCAATTCATTTTTGAGTTTATCTCTTTCTTCTGACACATTGATATATTCTCTCTCGAATTTCTCGGCATCCTTTCTAGCTTGTTGAGTTTCTTTTTTTAATGATTCTGTAATTTTCTCGTCATACTTCCTTTGTTCTTGCACACTTTTTTGGGATTTTTCATGCTCGAATTCAGCTTCGAGATTTAAAATTCTTGCCTGCAAAAATCATTTGAGAAAATCAATAATAATTGTTATTTTTATTAATCTTAACAATGTTTCGAGCAACATACTTGTAATCGTTTGTTTTCTCTTTCCAAAGCTTCCTTATTTCTAAGTTCAATAGCAAGCATTTGTTTAGTACTTTGTAAATCATCTCTTACTGCATCAATATCATCCATATCATCAGAGATAGAGTCATCCGTGGGTTCTTCAGCCTTTTGCATTTGTTCCTCTATTGTCAATTGTCTTCGGAATTTTCTCAGACCTTCTAGTATCGGTTTCGATCGATCATTAGTTTGCACTTTCTTTAATTTTACACCTTCCTGAATTTGTTTCAGCAATTGGTTATGCATGTTCGATTTTTCAGATTCGAACACAAAATGTGCCTTCCCTAATTAGAAATATTCAATCAATATAACTGATTATACATCACATTATAAATCATTTACAATATAATACAAGTCGGAGATACAATTTTCAAACAAATCTTCATGATTCGTTTTGATCATTTAATCTTCGAAGTCAAGTATTCAAAGTAACAAGTTCTAAAGTTCATTTACAGGAATACAGGAATAGGAAAATAAAAGAGGATGTCGATACCACTAAACACGAAAACAACAGTTAATTCAACGATAATAATATTATTTAACTACAAACAAGGGAGGTTCCCTCGTAGGAAACTAGGGGATCAGAACAATAATGATTATGTGTACTACAAACAGGTCATATCACAGTTCAGAAACAAAAGGTGATCGAATCAAAGCTCATTAACAATTTAATTAATTACACTCATTGGCCCCCCTCCCTTTGGATCGACATTCACAAGGGTAGAAAGGTTGAAGGGGACGTAACAAAACAAAAGGTTTTCTAATAACGACTAATCGACCAACACGATGAAATCGGTTCCTCCTAAGAGTATTGCCCAAGGGAAATCTGAGTAGGATCGAAGTTCGATCGACGATCACCTGCTGGATCAGCTGTAACCTTGTTCACCCTTTCGATCAAGGGCGCACTCCTATCGTTGCACTTCACATGCTTCAAGGTCTTTCCGCTTTCAACTTCTTTCATCATACTCGCCCAATCTGGACGTTTTCGTGGTCTCTGTTTCAGCATTTCGAGCTTTTCTTGTTGGCTCTTGTTTAGTGGCGGAAGATCCTTCAGGATTGTTCTACTCGGAGGTGGTGGTGGAGGTCTTGGAGGTGGTGGTGGCGGAATCGCTGCTCTCGATGAGCTTTTCGATAATGTCGGCGCTCCTATTTATAAGAAAACTTTATTTTTATCGTGGTCAAGTGGTATCATGAATTTTTGTGTTTCTTTTATGTTTTTATTAGAGGATAATTTACCATAGAGTAGAGGTAAGTAATTTGAAATATTTATCAAGTAATTATTATTCTGATAAGATTAAAAGTATCGATTAGATTCGAGTAAGAGAAATTTAATAATTTTATAATATTTATTACGTATTACATTCAACATTTTTATCTTTTTAGGATTTGTTTGGGAAGGTTTTATGGAGAGATTGTTACCTGTGGTGTTCTCACTCTTGGAGAGTGGTATTGTATCACCTCGAGATCGAGACCTCTCGATTCGAACCTGTCGTTCGAGCTGTGGCCTCGAATTTGGCTCTTGTCGTCCATTCTCGCGGAGCTTCGCCGGTATCGGTTGACTGTTCGTATTCTTTTCGCTTTTAGGCTGTGACGGGATTATTGTGATCTTGCTCTGTTTACGCGGCTGTGCATCTGTCGAGGATTTCGCTTCTGGTTTCGCTACACTCTGTAAATTGAATCACAAACAATCTTATTTTAACTTCTTTGTATTTTTCATACATCTATTTTATCAATGTTATTTTTTTTATTATTTTTTTCTATTTTTAAAACCATCTTTTATCGTTTTATATTTTCGTAATATTTTTTTGTCTGTTTTTTTTTTATATTTAAAAATGATAAAAATTATTTCGATCTATTTCAGGTGATATTTCTATGTTCATCGTATTAATATCATTTTCTTGCCAGTTGTTCGCTCATGTATATTCAACTATAATCACTTCATTGTTTACGAACACTTACATCTACAATTTTCATATCTTAGATCAGGCTATAACAATTGTAATCGTAAAACTTAATTACAATGCGTGTTAAAGAAATAGTATTTTTTTGAATAGTATTGTGAAAGATAGTTGTGCAAATTGAAAAGTGAATAACAGAAAAAAAGAACGTACACCCCCACTTAGTATCCTTCGATCCTAAAGAAAGAAAGTCTCGAGAATTCTCTTGGCAAGTATCAATGTTCATGCGATCATCTTTAAATAATCTAAATCGCATTTCCTTTGCGATCGTTTTAAAATTATAAACTTCGATTTGTATTTTTACGATATTCTGTTCCTTTTTCTCTTCTCTAAAAAAAAAATATCACTTATTCGTTAATTTATTGCTTTAGGAGAAAAGTTACTGTGTGGAAAATTTATAATACGGTTATCGATACATTCAGATTCTTTTAATTAGAATTTGCAAATCCAGCATAACTTATCATTTGCGCGAAAGCGTATGTATAAACTCGTTAAGAAACTGGCGGAAGACGCAACTGGCAAGACATTTGAAATAGAAACTCGTGTTCTTTAAATAATCGTGACCCAGAGGCTTATATGCGAGAACCTGAGAGGCTAACCTTCTGTCTGATCTCTCCCGTATCGAGAAAGTGATATTAATCTAATCTTTTGTTGCAACATATACAAATAATTCGATAGTTTTAATCAATATTTCTTCTTACGATCAAATTTCATAATTTACGGCCAATTCGTCAAATCATTATTTGTTCATTGTTAAAAAAAAATTAAACAATATCACCAGGGAGAGGCAAAAGCATGCTTCCCATATTAACTTAATTCGAGATTCGAAAAAAGTCTAACGTTGATCGCATGATTTGCAGGGGAATGAATAAAGTGATATTTTTGGAAATTTTCTGGATTTCGTATTTGTTGGAAAACTTTCAACTATAAATTCTACTTTAAATTATTGATTCGAAAATGGAATCACGGATCTCTCATAAATTGCATTCAAATCAATCGATGATCTAACTGAGCGCGACAGTTGTAAACAATATCGTGACGTGAATGTTCATGACGTTCCCACGTGTCTTCGAAACTTCGAAGTTTTCGCATTTTTGTCGAATCGAGGAATCCATTCGCGTTCACCATTTTCGCGTGGCTCGTTGCCAAAATATCGAAAGTATGCGTTTTCGTATCGTATTGTATGACGACAAAAAAAACGAAAATAAACAAAACAATGACAAGAATGAGTTGAATAAGTGACGTAGATGATTTATATAAATAGAATCAAAGGGTGAATGATAAACATTTTCGTAAATTAAAACGTTAAAACATCTTCTCGAATCGAAATTTCGTATTTTTAATAATAATAATCGCTCGATTAAATATAATTCGAACGCAACGCATTTGCAATCTTCCACTGTCGAAATGTTTATAACGCAAGAACTTGTTACATGACACCCACGCGAGTTATTAATAGTGAAGTCTCTGGTGACTTTGAAACCTAATATCTGAATGGAAAAAGACTGCACAAGCATCCTTCGATGTTTCTAGTAGAACAAGTACGCATCGGATCGGACAATGAGTTAGTATCTCTAAAGATTGAGAATAGGGATGAAAGTAAATTTATATCGAACAAAAGTAAACAAGTAGCGAAAATATAGAACATATTACATACAAAATAAATTCAAATTTTGTTGTTTCAGCAAGCAATTGTTATCGCATCATCCCTTCAAAATATCCCCAAATATGATTAAAAAATTTTCATCACTTTTGAGAATATATTGAACACGAGCATGATATCAAATAGGAGGAGAGAAAAAAAAAAAAGAAACTCACTTTGAGAGTAACTTGGGTAAATGGAGGCGGTTCTTCAACTTTTGGTTTCGAATCTCTTCTAGAATTGAGGGCCCAGGGTGCACTAGGCATAGGTAAAGGCGAGGGACCATCCTTGACCCAGGGTGGTCGGAAGGTGGTCCTTTGCGGTGGTTGACCACCGGCACCAGGCATTCTTCTTTACTCTTCTCACACAACTCTCTTCTCTTATTAATTTCGACTTTCGTATCGATATCCACCTGCCGTGGGTGA